>NC_140577.1:12445699-12603199 GCF_057381845.1 Rhamphochromis longiceps
TCCTCCTGCCTGTCTTCATAGGAAAGAATGAGATTAGCTGTTTAAACTTGTTGGTAGGAATTTCTTCATTAGCTTGATAAAAACAAGAGCTATAAATTTGATCTTCAGATTAAAAACAGCCTTTAAAACCGCATAGCTGTCTATCCAAATTAACAGTTAAAAGCACAAAGTACACAAAGCTAAGGCACTTGAACTGTGCATTCAGTAATTAACTAAGTTAATAAACTGCGAGCACTCATGTTCTTGCTCTGCAGCTGTGGAGTGCAACGAGAATGTGTTCTGCTTAGTGACAGACCTCTGTACCGATTGTCTTCTTGTGTCCTGCCGCAAGCACATGAGAACATGCTCCTCTGGAACAGCAAATGACAGGATGCTAAGCACATCACAATAATCACAGGGCACGAGAGGATAAATGGGAGGCAAGCAGTCAAGGGACAAACATTAAAGCAGCCAAAAATAATGTATAGGCTGCATTTTTTAGCCTGATTCAAACACCAGTGACAGAGCACCATGGTTTACCAGATATACTTATTAAGAACCAACAGATTAGTTTAAAGATGGTTCCTTCAGTAAAAATATGTGGGGCTAATTCAGTTATGCACTAATTTTATTTAGTAAACAGTTCAATTCAGAAAACGAATCACAACAACAGCTGTCTCGGGGTGTTTTACACTGTGAGGTGAAGACACTACAACAAATAATAATAATGAGACAACCCTCTATAAGCAAGCACTTAGAGACGGTGGGAAGGAAAACTCCCTTGTAACAGGAAGAGAGTGTATAACCTTTTGGTATTGATTAATTAAAATAAAATTTCAGTCTTTTTTTGAACCAGGACTACTTCTTTCAGAAAACAGCTTAAAAGTTAGAGTTGAAGAAAGCTGCTCACCTATGAATAAACTTTGACTACCTATGGACAACAGGGCGATGATGAAATTATGTGCTACCCTTTTGTTAAGTGACAACATACCATTTCCAGAAAAGTCTGCTGCCTTAGCTGAAAATCCATCTTTTTTAAATGTGCAGCAGTGCTTTTGTTGGCAGGGGTTCTACTCAGCTGCCATTCTACCTGTGTGCAGCTATTTATTAGCACTATTCTTTCAGTTAAGCTTTTAACAACTGATGGTGTATGCCACAGCTGCTGGGCTCTCAGTGTAGCAGACACCAATATTAACACTTCAGAAAAAAATGTGTTTCAAGGGGTGCCATCTAAGACACGATTGCAATTTTATTCATGAGTAGTGTCTATTTTCTGGTGTATAAAGGCACTTGTTTCCACCGATCTGGCACAGGTGGTGTACCGAGCAGACCGACCTTCAAAGTGTACTTTTTTTGTTATCATATTTGTAGACGCGATTGGCCGTGCTGCTGTATTTATATTACAGTTTTTCTCAAATGCTAAAACACAAAAGCCAGTCCTCTAAACCAAATGACCAGCTGTCTAAACACATTTACTAAATCTAGCCATCATTTACCAATATCATAAACACATGTCACATGAAGACACAATTCACAGAACACAATCCTCCGTTGTCATAAATCTAAACACATCTTTCCTTGCTAAAACACAAGTTGCAAAAGAACTCTGCTCATATTCTCAAATGAAAGCTCGTGTGATGCAACATGCTTGCCACAGTCAGCAATATTTGAACACAATGAACACACCTGGCGTCATTCATTACACACAACGACTCAAAATTGAAGAAACCTGTTGCTAATGCTGTGACCACATGTATAAAAGCAAGTTCAGAGTGCACAGTATTCTGAAGAGTCCAAACAAACACAATGGATGAGGGCAGAGTCAGAGGAATTCGATGCAGAGGAGGGAGAAGAGCTGGCCCTGGAAGAAGAGGAGCAGGCCAACGAAGAAGAGGAGTTTAAATGAGAGGAGGAAGAGGAGCAGGCCAACAAGGAAGAGGAGAAAGTCCAGGAGGGAGAGCAAGACAACCTCGCACCATCATTATGGACGAGATGCAAGCAACAGTCATTGATCATGTCATTGTCCATGGCATGACAATGGCTGAAGCAGGACTAAGAGTCCGCCCACACCTGAGTAGGTTCACCGTGGCCACAATTATCAGGGCATTCAGACAACACAACGGGTATTGTACTCGATTGCTTTCTTTGTCACAATACAGTTTTACAAACCTGTAAAAGTAGTCTATTGGTTTCAAATCAGTTGTGACTGTATTGTAACACATGTCAATTGACAACACATGTTTCTTTCTTTAGAGTTGAAAGAATGCCACATAGAGGTGGGAGGGTTGCCATATTTACAGCAGCACAAGAAACCCTCATTGTGGATACGGTTCGTGGGAACAACCTAATCAGACTCCGGGAGATCAGAGACAAAGTCATTGCCGATAATGTCAACTTTGAGAGCATTGACGATGTCAGCTTGGCCACAATAGACCGAGTTCTCCGGCGCAAAAAGACGCGGATGAAACAGGTCTATAGGGTTCCCTTTGAGCGCAACTCTGCGTGACACAAAGACCTACGTTACGAGTATGTGCAAGTAAGTTTACATCCATGTTCACAGTACAGTTAGTGGACATACTGTGTTGCTCAGTGGCCTACATTACTTCTGGACAATACTGTGCTACCTGATTGACTGTTGTTCTGAACACCTGTGCCCTTTCACATTTTCACAGAGGATATTACAGTTGGACGCGATGGCCAGACCTCATGAGTACCTCTTCCTGGATGAGGCTGGCTTCAACCTGCAGAAACGAAGGCAAAGAGGCTGTAACATCATTGGCCAAAGAGCCATCACTGAGGTCCCAGGACAATGTGTGTGTGTGTGTGTGTGTGTGTGTGTGTGTGTGTGTGTGTGTGTGTGTGTGTGTGTTAGTTAATATTACCCTTTGTGCGGCCATGGGTTCAGAGGGGCTTGTCCACTGGCATGCTGTCCTTGGGTCTTACAACACCCAACGTCTCCTCACCTTCCTAGAGGAGCTAAAAGACATCCTCCTGGACCGCCAACAACACCATCCTGGGCCCGCACATCACATTTATGTGATCATTTGGGACAATGTCCGCTTCCACAGAACAAACCAAATCAGAGAGTGGTTCACCACTAACAGTGACCACTTTTTAAACGTCTGTCTGCCACCCTACTCCCCTTTCCCGAACCCTATAGAGGAGTTCTTCTCATCGTGGAGATGGAAGGTTTATGACAGACAACCATACACAAGAGAGAACCTCCTAAGGGCAATGGAGCTGGACTGTGTTGACATCCCAGCGGAGGCCTACCAAGGATGGATTCGCCGTTACAGGGCGTTTTTCCCGCGGTGCCTGACAAGAGACAATATAGCCTGCGATGTGGATGAGGTGATGTGACCCGATGCAGCTCAGCGACAGTGATTGTGGTGTGTGTGTGGTGTGAATAACGTAAATAAAAAAAACTTCACACCCTGATCATTGTTTCAGGAGTACTGTTGTGCGCAATAGATTCTGTTTTTGCATCGAGTTGTGTCACAGTAGTGTACATACATGCAGGATTTTGTATAAATTCATACTCTTCGTATGAAACAAATCTAAATGCCTAATCCTCTGCAGAGATCTACGACGATCCGTTACTGTATGGTTTCTAAAAATATGCATCGGCAGTTATGAAACAAAGAACCTTATCACAAATTGGGCATTGTGTTTTCAATTGTTTTGCTGTAGTGTGTAATGATGTGTATAGTGTTTACATTTTTGAAAGCTTCGAGCTGCTCTTTTGGTGTGAAAGTTTGCATTTTGCAGTGGGAAGGTGTGGTTGTGTTTATGTAGCTTTAGAAAAGGGTGTTGTGTTTAGACATTGGGGAACATGGTGGAAACGTTTGTGAAATGTCTTTTAGCATTTGAGAAAAACTGCAACCAAACAATACTTCTGTATTTAGCCATAGGGTGGCAGATACATATTTCAAAGCCTCACATTAAGATCCTTCAAAAACCTTTCTGGTTATTTTTTCCAACTTTGTTTTCTGTCCAAAGTTATACTCTTTTTTTGAAAATACAACAAGAACATTATCTGAAAAGAAATTCTGTTTAAATGAGGACCGATCTGCTACATATCTGCTGATATGTAGCATCAGCACGTGCAAATGCATGTCAGTATAACATCAAAAACAATCACAGACACTTAGAACACCAATTTAAGCCCGTCAGTGGTAAAAACAAGCACTTGACGCAGGCAGTTACCCGGTGGAATTACTTCACAGCTGTTTCACAGTTGCCAGTTGTAGCACTGTCACTCAATAGTTGACTGATATCAAACATTTTTGTCCCTATTAATAATGTAAACTACAAAAAATGATAAAGTAAGATCCGGCTTAGAAATACTGGAATTTGCCTTTAAGTGGACATCATGTCATGCACAGTGTGGAAAAGAATGATCTGTCAACTAATGAACATTACTTTCTGCTCCTGTCGTCATTTCTCAGGGGCCAAATGATTTGGTGCACACTGAAGTATTCACCAACATTCAGCAAATGGCCAAACTAACAATAAATCACAAAACAGCAGGGAGGGTGCGCCTGAGACCACTGAGTCAGCTTAAGAAACTTCATGATTTATGCTAGTCGGAGCCATCAATCTCTGTAATTCAGTTAGAAAAACAGCAATAGCTTCCGAATCCACACCACAAGTCTTCCTTCAGTTCATAGGATCTAATGAAACTATCATTTGAGCTTTTGGTTTATGTTTCGTGGTCAAAGTTTTCACGGGCAAGATGCGTTTCACTGCACTGCACAACACAAATCCTTTGACTGCAGTTTGTGTTCTCTGTGGCTGAGTGAGGCCATGCAGGCAAACGCAGATGGAGCGTCACAATTTCCACCCTGTTTTATTAAGCTGTTAAATAGTGGATTAAGCTGCTGCTCAAATATGACTTTTAACTATTCATATTACACATATTTAGCCAGTATATGTTGACATTCACGTGTGGGCCTCCATGTGCTGCAGCAAAGCTTTTTTCCATCTCACCTTATCATCCAAATCTAACCACAGTGGTCACTCAGTCCTGCTTTTGTGCATCCTGTCCTCCAGGCAGATGAATGAGTATGAAACGTTTTGACAGTTGGGGTTTCAAAATGGAGCCACTGGTTAAGAGAAGTGACATGATATAGACAACAAAGTCAAGCGAAGAGCCAGGAAAACACGGGGCCCCTAAAGTGAAATCCAAAAACAGGACTTTTGCTGTCAACATGTCAAAAGAAACTGACATGACACATCAAAAAAACACCTACATTGAACAGACATGTTACATGAATACAGAGAGAATGTGTTTGATTAGGCAGTGCTGTGCAAAAGCCCTAAACCACTCTTGCAAATTTTAAGCTTGAGAAACAGTTCTCCAGGCTTTCTGAAGGTCTTTCAAAGTTTTACTCTGGACATAGTTTAGACACTATGTTACTAGCAGATTATCATAAAAATATAATTTGTTCCCATTTATTTAGATGAATCTATGAAAAGGACAGTTTTGCAGGAATAAAATAATATTTTTGCATTACAAGATGATTCCCAAGAAACTATTACTCAAAAACAGGAAACCAGTCAAGTAGTAGGGGTGGGGGAAAAAATCGATACTGTGTAGTATCGTGATATTTTGTTTGCTAATAATGTATCGATACAGGGACAGCAGAAATCGATATTTTGTTACAAAAAAGGTTTTTGTGCTCTGACTTCAGAGCATGTTGATCCTTTTTCTGAGCAAGAATCCTGACATTCCTTCACTGTCCAAATGTGTTTAACTTGTTTTTTGGCAGCAATGAACATGACAGTTTACTTATTTTAATTTAAGACATGTTTTATTTTAATTAAGTTTAAAACTTTTTTATTTAATGTAAAATTATATTTTGTTTTAATTTACATTCAAATTCTTCAGTTGCTGAATGGGCTGCATAGTTTTCATAAATTGCATAGTTCAGAATAGCTATAATTGTACCAGATGGTTGCATTCAGTTAAGTTGGACTAGACTGTAATACAAACCATTCAGTTTGTCAACAATAAAACTGACTGAAATGAGAGAAAGAATGAGTGTGAGACTTTGTTATTAGATAAAATGAATATTGATAAAGTTTACCTTTATGTACAGAATCTGAATATTGCAAAATATTTTTAGAAAATTGCAATAATATCGTATCGTGCGTTAAGTATCGTGATAATATCGTATCGTGGGATATATGGTGATTCCCACCTCTATCAAGTAGAGGAAAAAAGAAGCGACAAGCTTAAAAAGTATATACAGCAGATTTAAACCATGTCCTCAAGAAACAGGAAAAAATTCCAGCAAAGACCTGATACAGAACATAAGAGATGCATCTGCACCGCAGTAGATCCAGCTACTGTTCACTAAAGCCTCATCCGAAATGGTCTTATTGAAAAGGTGGATGTCAAGAAGCCATTTGTAGGGAAGACTTCAGGTCGAACAAAATGAGCTAAATTCAGTTTGTTTTTGGAATCGGCTTTGAACAGGTCAACAGCGACTTTCTTGCTATGGACTTTGAAAGTCTGGGGACAAAACAAAAAGAATGTACACCATAAAAGTTCTATAAATGTTTTTACCCAAACATGACAAAAAATTCCTTTGTCAAAGCAAAACAAAGTCACAAATGGCCTTTTTTTTGGAGCCCCTATTTAGGACTGAAGCTCCGCAAGACCAGGCAATAACTGTATTAGGCACGCAGGTAAAGGTTGAGGTCACACTGTGAGACAATCCAAGACATCCATCTAATCCTCCCTGCATAAATATAGGAACCCATGACCTCTACACTGCAAGTGCTTAAGCAAGAAGGCAGAAGCATGAAACTCATGAATAGCAAAAGGGTTGGGCCAGGGAAAGGACACAGAAAAGGGCAGAAGGTTTGATTAGAGAAATGGCAGATAAATAAATGATCAAGAGCAAATTGAAAGCCCACTAAAACAAGGTGGATGATTATTTTTAGAATCGTATGTGATTCTTAAGCAGCAGGCAGTTGGGATTTCCAGAATAGTTGGGGCACATTATCTAATGATAGAAAGCGCAGGTATCCATCAAACAGTAGGGTGGATGTATATAATACAACTAGAAACATTTGCCTCCTATTCAGCTATAAAACCTACTCCTTAGTGACTAGCATGACAGGGATGCCTAATGTGACTTTCATTAACGATATGCTACAGGCCAGAGGCTGGAGCAGTCCAAGCCCAAATTGAAAAGTGCTCAAGCATAACTGTATCGGATGCCCAGTTTCCTAGCCCCATAGTATGACTGATTGAATTCCTGCCTCACCCACAGAAAGAATTCCTAAGCTTCCTTTTTCCAAATCAAGTGGGCAGCTTGGCTGGTTGATGTTCTAACTAATCTACTATGAGCAGCCACTGTCATGTCAGCAGATATTACAGGAAAAGTAGCCCAAGACAAAAGGAAATGGTTACAAATATCTTTTTATCCCAAAGTACATGACACAACAAAAATAAAAACTGTATGTGCCAAACAGATAACAAACTTTTAACTTGATATTAACATTAACACACATCCATAGATACTTAGGGGGCAAGACCAAATAAGGGCCATTTGAGAAGTTCCTTGTATAACTCCATCTATGATGAAATTATACACAGACGATAGTGGTTTCTCAAAGTGGGTTACAGGAATCCCCACAAATCCACAAACCACAACTCAAAATAATCTACTATAAATTATAAAATTGTGCTGTGTTGTTAAACTAAGTATATACAGAAAGGGACCATTTGCAAACAATTGTGTGTTCTGATGACTCCCTTCCACATTTGTTAACGTTTGCTAATATCATGTCATTAAATTGCAATTGAAATTTAAGAACCACTCGTTCTTCTGTGCTTCTGCATACATTAGTTTATTAGGTTTGCATTTTAAAAAAATGCTCACGTGAGCCTAAAAACTACATCAGGCCACATAATCAAGCAATGCAAAGACCAAGCCTGGTAAACCAGTGCTAGGATTTTGAGGGGTTGATTGAAAGCTTTCATCTCTGTAAGAGATACAGTGCTTTTCTACTTTAGCTGAGTACTCAAAGCACTTTCTTATTTGCCAGCCTCATTCACCCATTCACACAAGTGGCTTTTTCATGCACTTTTAACCTAACATACACAAACACATACTTAGACGGATGCATCAGGGGCAACTCGGCGTCCAGTTCCTTGTTCAAGAAATTGGGAATTAAACGACTTTCTAAACAGTTGACATGCACTACTGCTTGAGCCACAGCCACCAAGATTTCCATGGCCCACAAAAATGTAAAAATCCCTACTCAAGTTGATGGAATAAACACATAAAAGGCGACATGAATAAAATATCAATGAAATATTTATTATAATTACCAAAATGAAAATCTATAATTCATATTACATTTTTTTGCACATTCATTAATGTAACGTCTCAGATTTACACCCTCATATTTACAACCCTTCATTTAAGACACTAGTCAAACTACCTGCTGAGTTCTTTAGCTTTTCACACATCAGCTTTTGGGTGGAGTAGAAGGTCACAAAGTTGAGGTATGAAGACATAGTGTGATGCACTCCAGCATAGTGTTGAAGAGCTAAATAAAACACCCTGCACACATGCAATGACAGGCATGATCTGAGGTGTCAGGCTGGAGGGGAGAACTGTAGCTGCTAATTAGAGGTAGATTCTGATATAAAAGACTCTCCAGCATGGAGGGTCTTGTTAGCTAACAGGCAAATCTGAGTTCTCCAGCTGAGGGGTTGGCTGGCTGCTGCAGAGCAGTCTTCCTTCACTGACATCGATAGGGGCTCCACAGGAGGGTTGGGAAACAATGGTGTTGACAAGCAGTATCAGGCCTAGCAGCATGAAGGCAGGGCCAAACGATTCCATTTCCCAGCCAATTCCATTATCAGGACACACAGACTTTACTAATGCCTGAAAACAAACAATACACGAGCATCCTTCTAATTAAGCCCCTGAGTACCACTGCTTAGTGCACCGGCATATCTGTGTTGGATGCCTGCAAACAGCCTGATTGGATTCATCAGCACTTTCAATGTGCTCCTGTTTCCTCCCATAGGCCTCTAAAAGACTATTGGCTCTATTCAATGGCCCATCCAATACTCTGCATGTCTAAAGACCTGAGAGGCAGATTGGGGTATTGAGGTTGTCAGTTATTTCTTCAGGAGTAAACAATCTGACAACATCCCATGTTGACGACAATGCAGACTAGGGACAAACAAGTATGTCAAAAATGATTATCTCTATATTGTCATGCAAATATTGTAATTACGACTTTTTTTCCCCATTAAACTCAGTTTTAGTGAACAAATATTCAGTGAATTTGTTTTTTTGTTTTTTTTTTAAACAACGCACATATAAACATAATATACCTGACTTTGAAATGAACTTCAAACATGACTTTGGTAATTAATTAAAATATTTACTTGATCTAAAAAGTACAGTCTCTTTCTCTGTATATATGCATACAGATGTATATGCATGTTTATGTGTATGTTACACACTTTAATGGTTATCAAGCTTCAACAATGGGCAAGTTTTTGTTTCCTCGTCACTATTCCACACCATTCACCGAGGGTGAAAGACGGTCACAACAGATGGTGGAGAAGAAGGAATCGTTCTGCACATTTGCATGCTATGTCCAAATCCCCCCCCCCCCCCCCCCCCAAAAAAAACCGCAACTGACATAAAAGTCTGCAATTAATCTCTGTGAACGGCAGGCGTGGCAGCTTTCCCTCGTCTGTTCAGTCATCTCCATCTTAATTTCTATGTTTACGATTAAAAGCCCCTATGAGGTTAAAGTATTTGCCCAGTAGCAAAAATGCTTAAATGCTTCTTTTTTAACATTTTGAACTGTGACTGTACAAAGTTTGATACAAGCCAGTTCAGCTGGTAATAATAATAATAACCTTCATAAACACATTCAAACTGGGTGTGGTTTGATACTTAAAGTTTGATTTATCTATATAACCCAAATAAAGACAGTACTTATGAATAGTTAATTTCAATTATTATTATTTACACTTTTAATAATAAGTGCAATGGAACATTATAATCAACTGGACCTTCTACAGACACAGGTAGCACTTGTGTACTAAATCTCATGTAGCATTTCTACAGGTGCTCATAACTGATTATGAGGATAATTAGTAAAAAGTGCCAGTTACTCAAATATTTGCATAATTGCATGGAGCTCCTTGTTCTTCAGAGCAAGAAGATGGATTTTATAATAACTTGGTTTTTAAATCCAAATGCTACAATTACACATCCCACTTGCAATTTACAGATCAGACATTGATGACTGACAAAATAATTCAACTTGCATAACTCAAATGAATTATGCATATTGTTGAATAACCTTTCAACTCAAATGTGAACAGATTAATAGAAAAAACGAGACCACAAATCTGTGTAAATGACCATGATCGTTATGAAAAACTGTCAGCATTACCTGCCATTAAGAGATGAAAGTCTGCTATTAAGGTGATCAACTCAGGAGAAAACGTGAGATCTAAAGAGTAACTTGAGGCAACTGCAGTAGTAACAAGACACAACAAAGTCAGACTGACATAATTCTTCCATACTAGAGACTGAGAATGGATCCAGTTAAGTCCTGCTTTTAGTGGATTCTCAAAAGGTTTAAAATGAGAGAAACATTCTGCAGAAGCTCTGTGTTTTTCCAAAGATAAAGATGTTAATGACTAAAGTCAGCGGAAGAGTGAGGGGGCAAGAAAGAGAGATAAACAGAGTGAGAGACTTTACCTAAAAATGGTCACTTAGTGAATGGCTTTAAAGAGAAGTGGAAGCACAATATCATGAGGTGATCAGGATTAATTAAATGTTGAGTGGCAACACACATTAATATTATCCCACACTTTAAAAAATGAGGCACATTAATGAAGTGAAAATTAAGAACTCTTCCTTTATTTTCAAGATAATGGTTCTATTTGACTTGAAATTGAGTGTGTTGGGGTTATCCAAAGCAAATGGTAAATGGTTTTTCCCACCTTAGTGGTATTCAAAGTGATACTTAATATACCTCCGAGCTGGGTTTCTCGTTCACTCATTCAAACACGCCAATGGAAACTCTGTAGAGCAGCTTTTGAGTTCACTGTCTTATCCAAGGACACACCCCTTTAAAGCAGTGACACTGTAATACTTTAATAATACTGGTATAATAACACTAGTAGCAATACTTTTTTACTCTGCGACTAGAAAGAGGTACAAATATATACCTAGAAATGAGCTGCCGTACCTCTAGCTTTACCTGACACATTCTACTTTAACAAACAAAAGTAGGTACAGCACATTTCAATAACAAAACAAACGTCAGGTATTTCTATCATTTTTCAGTACATTTCTAACTTAACCACATCAAATAACATTGACTGTTTTCTTTTTTAACTCCATTGGTCATATAACTGCCTTGATCCTTTGCTCATACTGAGGCTGCTGGCTTTTGGATGGCTTCTGAGCTCTGGGTAGCTTTAGCTTTAGCCTCTTTGAAAGTCTCTTGAATTTTTACTGAGAATAGATACAAAATATTTTCAATGTTTTTTTTTCTATTTATGGGGTTGCTTCCCAAACAATGTAACTGTTTGGATATAGAGATAGTTAGAATTTCTTTAGAAGAGGCAGAAGAGTTGAATTCTATTGTATTATTCTATAATTCTATATAGAAGATAAATGCAGCCAATGTGCCATCGCCATTTGAAGGGTAAATTAGCTGTCTTTGTGTCTGGCTGAAGTGGTCCTCCCACACTCTACTTTTCAGCACCGATTTCATTTTTCTTCGACGGAGGTTGCTGCTTGATTATGTCTGGGATATTAGCCAATCTGCATGGATGAAAATTGTAATTTAAGATCTCATTAACACTCATTTAATAGCAGACACCCAATGTTTGGCTTTATGTTGACACATGGTCAAGACTGCTCACAAATTAGTTTTAGCATCAGACTGTTTGCGAATAGTCTGATGATTGGAGCTGCTAAGCAAAGATCTTCATCATTTATTTAAAGCCAAGTTATTGTAAGTACTATTGACCCGCATCAAGTAGTTCAACTTCTGCAATTTTTCTAAAGTACAGTGAAGCGGCTTCCACTTCTGAACATTCATTTCCTCAAGGTTCATCCTCAAGTTCAACGACCCTCTCCAGTACATCGCAGCAAACAGGGCCAAGCAGAGAAGTGCACTGCGTGAGTCATTTGGAGTGTAGCTATTGTTCAGCAGAAGTACACACTGCAATGAGCCAACAAACTGGCTGGATTCACCAGTGTATAATTGCCAACAACATTCCCTTGAGGAACAGTGGAGTTTTAGGTTGAAATGATCCAGTCACAAAGACCCACACTGGAAACATGACTGGATGAACGCAGTTTTCTGAAAGGCTACAGGGCAATCAAAGACAAGTACAGTATGTGGAAAGAATAAATCTTTGGAAAACAGCCACATATTTTTGATCCATTAAATCCTTTTTTTCCTTTCAAGCTTTCACATTCTCTCTATTTAGCTGACAACTGTTACTGCTCTGTTTATGCCAAAACACATTAACTTGGAAATGTAACTGCCCATAAAGGAAAGAGGTGTGAGTTTTGTAAATCTGCCTGTAATGACAAAATTGAGAATCTCCGCTTTCCTTCTCACAGAGATTATAAAACCTTTCACATAGGAATGTGGAGTGAAAGTCAGACCATGTCACGGCTTGTGGCTTACTTGGTTTCACTGTTAAAAGGGGTACCTGAACTGGTCCCTCTGCATATGCTGGAATGCACTTAGAAAACACTCCTGACAACTTCCCTTAAGAAACTCTGGAGAAATATAAACAATTTCACTAGCAAAGTTGCCTATGTGGGATTTGATTTTAGTTCTAGGTTGGTGACCCTTACTTAACTGCATATTTAATCCAATGGCTTAATAAGTTTGAGTATATTTATTGAGAATATGGATGCGCTTGTGCCTTGTGTGTCAGATGCTGCATAGGTTAGAGTGATTATGTTAAAGGTCAGGATCTTTTTGCACCTTGGTGGAACGTGATAACAGAAATTTCCTACAAGTCCACATTGGCCTTACTTTTGCTGTGCATTCCACCTACAAACAACGGGAAAGAAGCAAAAAGTACAGAAAGTGAGTAGGAAGAACAAAGCTTCTATTCTGTACACAAGGCAGTGTGTGCAGCTGAAAACAACACAAAAAGCACAAACATTTTAGACTGATTTGATATCTTTTCTCAAGATATACAATCATAAAGACAACAGAGTATGCTGTGTGCTGTCTAAATGTGCTGAAGGTCTCCTCCTCCACATAGACACGCCACACTTTATCTATACATTTCTCTGTCTGAGTAGAGCTAGAAGGGATCAGGTCGGTCCTTCCTCTCTCGCTGATCTTCCTCGCTTCACTAGGGGAGAGATAGTGTAGATAAAAGAGGGCATTTAAGCTTCTGCCACTTGCGGAGAGGTCTCATCTCCAGCCTCAGGTGGTGTTCCAGCACACGGCTAAGATTGAAGGCGAATCACAGACACCGCTCGAGGCCAAGCTGCTTTCTACAGCAGCACCGGTGTTATACATTTCTATGTGTGCAGGCACACAGGAAGGGGGTGAGACATAGAAAGAGAGATAAAGAGGGCTGGCAGTAAACAGAGAGAAGATGGAGAGAAGATGAGGAGTAGGAGTCTAAGGAGGAGGAGGGTGGAGAAGACAATATCGGTATTCAGCGTAATAGAAAATGCTGCCGCTTCATGGGAAGCCTCCCGAGAGGGTGAGATGTGACAGACCGCCTGTGAGCAGCAAGGAGCAGGGCATGGTAAAGAAACAAGGCTGATGAAAAACACACAGGCAATAGGCTAACTCCCTCGCATTAATCAGGAGGTTCAGATTTGATTTCAAGCCAAGCACAAGTCTCTATTCCTTCCTTGCCCGTTTCCTTCCTTGCAGACAGACACACAGACAGACAAAGTCTATCTCTTCATTCCCGGACTAACATCCTGCTGGCCTCTGTGCTCTCTACAAATCTCTGACAGAAAAAAAAATGGTGCCAGGAGTAATTCCATTGCTCATTATTCTTCATTACAGAAGAGAAAAGCACCCTCGGCTAGATCATATTTGCCGTTAACTAAAGTTTCAGAGACAATTAGCTCAGGTTGTTAAAATTAATCATTGTTACAGCCATGATCTTGGAGGCCGGCAAAAGCCCCGGCATTTATGGTTTGTTTATTTGAACGCCTCCCGTGGATATCGACCCGGCCCTGTTGTAAACAGCAGGATACTGCCCTCCACAATCGTTGGGTGGATTTACTTTCTGCACAGGGATGAGCCATTCAATTGTGACTTAGATTATATGCACTGAGTGGGAAAGCAAACTTCTTATTATTTCTTTATTGAATCGTATGACTGTTTCAACAGTATCCTCTGCATTATGAGGATAATAGATCCTCTCTACAAGGGGGGGGGGGGGGGGGGGGGATGTAACTTGGAATTTCAGTCATTTCCTTGTCTTGAAAATCCCTACAGCAGCATTCCTACGTTCTCGATGCTTGTTGTCATTCCATCGTTGACTGTAAACATAAGAGACTCGTGGGATCTGATAGGAGGCTCAATTATGGTAATCTAAGCACTCTCTTTTTCACAGTCTTGCTGAAACAAGCTGAATAAAACTTGCCTCAATCTCCCCAAAATGAAGACATGCTTTCTATGCATTTCTTTCTTTGTCCTTTTTCCCCCCAGTCTGTTTTTTCTATTGTGTTTTGTCTGCAACTGGATCCCATATCCGGCTTAAATTAATTGACCCACTTCCTTTTTAATAGCTCTTGTGGTCTGCCCCATAGAAGCAACCAGAAACTAATAGCCATGGTCATGCTGCATGGAAACCATATAAACACCCCTGGCCCATTTCACAGAAATACACACTTAAATTCCATCACACAGTTTTTTTCCTCCTCTGCTTTCTCAACTCATAAGATGGGCACTGTCTCTTCAAAGGCATACTACTGCACGATACATATTTATGTTGTTACGCTTGGCTGTTTATAGTTGGTAATTTGCATCAAACCTTTGCCTGGTTTAGGTTGAGAAACAGGATACCTGAGAGACATATGGCAGGGAGCTCTGCCCACATAAGCATGAATATCCCAAACTTGAAAAGACATACCACACATAAATTTGGACGCACATACAAACACAAAACACACATGCAATTTCTAGGACCTAGGTTAGGCCTCTGAGGGCTTAAGTAATACTCTGTATAATACCCCACATCACTTACCGAGAGCATCTGCGGCAGACAGACTCATTTAGAATGGATGTGCTTCAGGCAGCTATAAGGAATTCTATTATTGCACACAAAAAAAAGTAAATGGAATTTTTTTCGGCCTAATGTATAGGTCTGCAGGATACTTATATGATAATTCAGGTGTAATTAATGTTTTTTCTTGGCAAATGGATAATTCATGCAGAAGAACACGTGAATTTTTAGTGGAACATCTAACCTGCATGTAGGTAAACGTGTCTAGTTTCCCTCTATGGAGCCACTATGAAGAATTTAATTTGTACACTTTTTGTTAACTGTAGATGTCCATTCCACAACAAAGAGATGAGTGCAAATATTTTGATGTGAAATTCAGTTTTTGCTCATTTAGATTGTTATAGAAGCAGGCAGGTTAATTATGACAGAATTTCATGACTGTACACAGACCAAACATTCCTGAAAGTCGAATGTTAAAAAAGACTGAGCCAGGGGTTAAAAAACAATACATAAAATACATTGTTGGCTACCACAAAGAAAGATTATTTACGGTATTTAAAGCATGATATTTTGTTTGTTAGAACTTTTGCCTCATAGCAAGAAAGTTCATGGATCGTACCCATAAGCAGGACTGGGGCCTTCTGTGTGGACTTTTCTTGTTCTCTCTGGATGCTCTGACTCATAGGACTCACAGTTTTTAAAAAAATGTATGGACTAGGTTAATGGCAATAGGTATACATGTGAGGATGACTAGTTAGCCCTCTGTGTTAGCCCTGTGATGAAATCAATCAATCTGTCCAGGGGATACATGCCTGTTTTTTGTTTTTAATTGAAGAGGGTGAGGGAGAGGGAGAGAGGGATGGATGGTTGGTCTTTCTGTAGAACACGGGTGTCGAACTCCAGGCCTCAAGGGCCGGTGTCCTGCAGGTTTTAGATGCGTCCTTGATCCAACACAGCTGATTCAAATGACTAAATTACCCCCTCAACATGTCTTGAAGTTCTCCAGAGGCCTGGTAATGAACTAATCATTTGATTCAGGTTTGTTGACCCAGGGTGTTATCTAAAACCTGCAGGACACCGGCCCTCGAGGCCTGGAGTTCGACACCCCTGCTGTAGAACGTTTGTTCAGTGAAAGATAAATGAACCAGTGAGATGTTTCAAAAAAAGTTCGTAAAAGTTTTTTTGAGTTTCGCTGAGCTCCGTTAAATAGTATGGTTCCAGTTATAAAAGTACCAAAACATCAAAAAACATCCGTCCAAAGCAGTCTTCAAAACTCTGGCAAAAAACCTACAGACAGCGGCCTACTTTTTTCATTCAACTGCCTTAGATCCCACCCATTCCCTTGTCTATGTTTTGCTAACTCATTTCACCCCCTCCTATTTCTTCATCACTCCTCTTTCTCCGTCTGTTATTAGCAGTTCTTTAATAATGAACCCTACAGGCGTCCTCTTCATTAGGCAGGCAAGGGGAAAGAGGCCAGCGAGCCAAGCTGACCCTGCTACACTCTCCTCATTGGGGATCTGGCACAGGAATTTTAATAGGAGAGCAATGCAGGCAGGCAGGTCAGTCCTGGGGACACACTGTGAATGCCAATCTGAGCTGACCAACCGGCGTGAACACAGCAAGTGTGCTGTGCTGCTAGCCTGACAGTCTGTAACAAGTGTGGAGGAAAGGAAGAAAGACAGGCAAAGGATGATGGCAAGTGGGAAAGGGGTGGTAAAGGGATCAAGAGGGACAACACTGAGGTACTGAGCAGCTATTCAGGTGAGAGGAGAGGGATAGAAGGCCAGAGTGACAAGAGCCTGGGCAAACTGAGAAAATTTCTGCCTTGACTGCCATACTAATAAAGCAGGGAGGGTTCTTAGACATTTCACATTTATATATGCTTAGCCTGAAAATTTGTAGGACAAGAAGACGCAGAAATGTGACTGCAGCAAGGAAACTCCTGTGAAGCCTGTTAATTGTAATCTGGGACTAAAAAAGCAACTGATGAATATTTCCCCCAGGAAACAGGATGAGCTGTATTTCATGGCGCCTAAACCAGCCGCATGAGTATAAGCGACATAAAAGGTGTGAGCTTGCAGTGGGCTTTTAGAGCTACTCTGTGCTGGCTAATAAACCATCCACTCTCTTCCTACATGCTTAAACATTCTGCCTTTGAGCTACACTTTATATCACCCATTTTAAAAATTCCCTGCCCTGAACAGCACAGGTGATTTGTTGTATATTCACCACTGGGCCAGTAGATTTTCTTTTTTAGCGTCTCCCCGCCATGGTAATTGCCACACCGACCTTGATGCAGACAGGATAAATGAAACATATCCTCTGTCAAGGCTCTGCCATTAGTAGCACCACAGAATTACCTCATTTCTTCTGTGATCTCTGTAAACATTTCTGATTCTGTGCATGCCTGCTCATTCTGCAACACTTTCCACGACTATCAGAGGGAGCACTCACACTGGAGCCTCATTCCAAAAGACACTGCATGTCAATTCATTTACACAGCCAAAAATAAAATAGCTCTTTGTGCAAAAGACAGTTTGATAAGCCAGAATACGTCTGGGATTTTCAGTTCATGCTGCAGGAATCAGTAAAGATTGGACACACGCACTTTCCAGCAGGTAAAAAAAGTTTAACGACGCAACATCAACCTTTTTTGTTTTATTTTATTTTAATTTTTTTTTTAGATTCAACTGTTCGTGAAACATAATGTAAAGAAAAGGCTTTTAAGAAGAGAACGTTTGAGTAAATGTTAGCAGATGAAAAAAGATTTAGTAACCCATGGTGGCAGATCGCAGGGAAGTTTTAAGTTTGACAGGACAGTTTAATTAAAGTTAGCTGGTAGGTGTGGTGACAGACTGAGCATAAAACCTAAAGAGTGGGATTATTTCACGAGGACAAGGGTGAAATGCAACCTATGCAGGAAGCTAATCATTCATCAACCTCAAACATGGCTTATAGCAGTGGTTCCCAAACTTTTTCTGCTAGGCCCCCCTTAGTCAGACAGAAAAACCTGTCCATTATGCTAGCAGTGTCCAAGCCTTGATTTTTTTTCCCCTTTTCATACCCCCCCCCCCCCCCCCTTGCAATGGCTCTGCACCCCCCCTAGGGGGCGGGCCCCACACTTTGGGAAGGTCTGGCTTATAGCTTGAAATATTTAAGCAGGCTAAATAAGTAAGTAGCCGCTTAGCATGGCTCATTATGATAGTAGATCATCATTAATGCTTTTATTACAAACAGATTGTTTGCAAAATGTATCTTTAAAACTTGTAACATGTCTTTAAAGTCAGCCTAAAATACCCATCTAGGTTATACCCAAAGCAAAGTAAAGAATTGACATAATTTGAACATTTCAAGGTTCAAGGTTCAAGGTGACAAATAAAGAACCTTGAACCTTGAAATGTTCAAATTATGTCAATTAATCTGCAGGAGGAATTATAACAATACCCCAAACCACAAGGAGCTAATAAAAATAAACCACCCCTCTATAAGCAAATTCCCTCTGACTCAGTTCCATTACTGAGCATCGACTGTGGTTTTCAAATCAAAATATAGACCAAGTCAAGTTCTGCTAATGCAGTTCTATACAGTATATTTTTGGCTCTGACAGCAGCTATATTTCAGATTAGATCGCACTGTAAATCCACAAATACATCACTTGGAATTGTCCACAGCCTGTCAGTGCCACAATCACAATCTGCTTTGTCATGTGTGGAGGACAGACACTTTAATGAAGAGGACAATGCAGGGCCTTCATATTGTTCTCATTTCTTGCCCTGTCAGCTTTCCAAATTAAGAATGATGTTCCTATTTGTCTTGCAGTTTATTTGTTGCAAAATGGTTGATTTAACTCAAGCTAACACATGGTGTGCAGCTTCTCCCATTAGTCCCGAAGCAGTAAATACTGGGATGAAACCTGCTTTTGAAACAAACAAAAAGCAACGTTTTCCATGACATGTCTGACTTTTTATCAAAGATGGCAACTACTCTTTCAGAATGACTGAAATCTCTTAAACAAATAGAAGTACTTTTAAAGAGCAACAAACATTCAAACAGACATTACCAGCCTGGTATTTTAAATTTATTAGGAGGGCCATTTTCCCACGCATCTGTAATGGGGCTGGCACAGGTGCTGCTGAAATGATCCCATGAATCACCCAATCTGCAGTATCTGTGTGCAATCAGCTATGTTATCCAGCTGACAGACTGTGGTGGTAGGTCATCAGAGCCTTTGAAATTGTATTTGAAAAAAAAAAAAAAAAAACTTTGATACTCCAGACCAGATGATGTAACTGCAAACTATCTATTACTGAATGGATGTGACATCACTCCTAAGTGAGCTAATGGCATCACCGTCAGCACAGAGAGCACATTTTTCCCTCTAATGTTGGCAGTGAGGGAGAAGTGGGGAGTCCAAAAAAAACCTCACTACAAAAACAAAACAAAACCCTAAACTAAATTTTAGGTCTGTGCTCATTACAACATAATTGTCTTTACCATTATTTACAGCATTAGTGATGATTATGGACACGTTGGCTTTCGCATTTGTACTGTACATTAATGATTCGCATCCAGGAAGCATTAAGGCCTTTGAGTAATAATATTCTTCTCAAAGTGACAGGAGATGTAAAACTTATCACCTTATGTGTCTGAAAATCTTTGCTGTGTGTGTGTGTGTGTGTGTGTGTGTGTGTGTGCGCGTGCGCTCTTGCGCGTGTGGCTGCATGCGTGCTAGAGTACATATTGTTCATGTGCCTCATCCAAGTCTCATATCGGTTCTGATGCATCAGATTACCCCATCAGAGGTTGCTCGTCCAGTGAGGCCATCGGTCCGACACTAATCCTCCTTTGATGAGCCTAGCTTCACAGGAAAAGCACTGACATTTCGTACTAAGGCCTTCTCCCTTTTCTCCTGCCACGCACGGACGAAACTCAGCTCCAGTGAGACGCTCTTTCATCCCGACCTTGGTGAGATGAGGGTCTGGACTCAGATGACTGGTGGATTAGATGGCAGCTCACAGGAGACTGAAGACTGATGTCTAAGAGAAAGACTCAAGAGACATGGCCTAAAGAGCTGGGGTAAGACAAAGCCAAGGTCCTGGGCCAGGGATGGATAATCAACTCAGAATAGCTTAGATTGTTTAGTCTTCGGCATGAAACCAAGGATTTTGGTTCAAGTTCAAAGCCACGGGTTTGGTCTGCGTCACTCAGGAACATCTAACACATCAGTCTTATTATAGGCTTACCTAATTACAAACATCGGCATAGTGATCCAAACATGAGGTCATTTCTTAAATACAGCTACCAAAAGGTTAACGCTACTTTTGGATGGTGTTCTGGGACCACCTACTATATTCCACCGTGCCACTAAGCAGAAAGGAGCCATATCAGTATAATATGTGTCAACTTATTGCTGTTTTTAAACACTCTGAAGTCCTCTGACCTCACCACATCGAGTAAATCCCCATCCAAGCTTCACTTTCCATTTACTCTTAGTTTCTACTAGAGCAGGGCGATATGGCCAAAAATATTTATCACGATATATATTTGAAAATTTGCGATAACGATATAACCGACGATATAATTGATGCGAGACAAAATACAACTCCACAACATTACTAGCGCAAAAAGACAACCTTCCATTTATTTTCACTTAAACAAGAAGCTGGTTTTTATGTACATTAAAGCTTTATAAAAATGTAACAGTGCAAATGCAAATTCCTTGCTGAAAGTTTAACCAAAAGGCATTTCCAGTAGAAATGGGCTGACATATCCTGAGCATAACATGTATAATATCCACTGAAGTTAAAAAGAGGTGCTTTGCAACATTAAACTGCAGTGTGCAGTACGCATTTTTCGGACCATAAGGTGCACGGGATTATAAGGCACATTAAGCGAAACAAAGCAGTCAGATAAATCAAACTTTATTAAACTCATTCTTCTTGCTTCCTCCACTTCTGTACCATTGATTCATTAATGTTGAATTCTCTGGCAGCTGCTCTATTCCCATGTTGTTGCAGTATATTAATGACTAACCTCGTATTGTGGATGGATTATCTCAGTTGTTCTCCTGACTGAAGTTTGGTCCGTTTACAGCATCCTGCCATGCGATTGCATTTGTCTCTAACCATGAAGAACCTTCACGTTAACTTTTATAAGTGGAAAAGTGTTAGTGTTTGTCCTCCAGCTTCACCGTTTATGTTATGCTAACATAGCTGTGTCGCTAGCGATCACGTAGCACATCATTATATACCAGCTAGCCCAACTTCAGTAACCCTGCAAACGTCGCTGCTGTTTAGTTTCCTGTCTTCATTTATGTTGGAAGTGATAGCAGAGCTGTACGTTTGATTTTTTTCAGAAATCTCTCAGTCAGAACATGCAATATCATGCTTAGGTAACTAGCGAAACTAGCGAGCTAACTTCCGCTAGCTTCCTGCTAACTTCTAACTCCGTTAAATGTAATAACTTTTGTTTTCATGGATGCCTGGAAGTTAAACTTTATAGTTACACCTGGTAAAGCAGCAATGCTGATCGTTTTATTAAAGATGAAAGAATTTAGACAGTTTTTAACTCTAACGGTGTGTTCACACCGAACGCGATGGACGCGAATAAAACGCCCCAAACGCCCCTAATTTGACGCGTGTACATTCGCGTCTCAACGCGTGTCCAAGAAAAATCCATCGCGCGTCAAAATATGATATTTTGACGCGCGTGAACCGGAAATGTGGGAGGAATGTGGGAGGGAGTTGTGCCAGACCGGTATCTTTGCAAGATGGCAGCTATCGAGCTAGCGCTTGAAGAGAGAGTCTCCCTTCTCTATGTACTGTGGAGAGCAGAGTAGCGGCGTAAAGGACATCCTCGCCGTACCTGGGTCCATCAGGTCCTCCAGAGGCATGAGCAGTTTGGTGAGTTTCACCACTTGCTCCAGGAGCTGCGCCTGGATGACGGCCGATTCCAGCGCTATCACCGTCATTCACTCGGCCAGTTTGAGGACCTGCTTTCCCTCGTCGGTCCCAGCATCGCCCGCCTAGACACCAACTACAGGCGCTCAATCCCACCTGCAGAGCGCCTGTCCGTCTGCCTGAGGTTAGTAAAACTATTTAATACGGTAGTCCTTTATTGATATCTGTGCTAATATGCTAATCCATCCAGTTATACACTGCTAACATGGATGTGCTATGCTAACAGTGAATGCTGTCGGTGTTTACTGAAAGCAAACTGTGGTACAGAGACGACTCTTTATAATATTTCTAGTGATACTCAGAAGGTCTCATCAAGCCCCGATTTAATTCGATTTATGCTGTTATCAGTGTTTGAATGATAGCATGGCTGTGGTGTCACCTCAATGTATGCGCTCGGTGTTTGCTGATATCAAACTGTAGCATTAGGACCACTGAGTTAACCTTGTAGTGATACTCACTCCTTTTTATTTAGACCTGGTTTAATTCTGGGATAGTTGAATATTTGTATATAATCCCTGCAGCTGTCAGACTCTATAGCAGGGGTCACAGCCTTTATTAAAACAGAGTTAGATAAAACTGTGAACAGTTTGGTTCATCTCTAGTTACATGGTTCTATCTTGATAAGCTGTCTTATCACAGATTAATTTTTCAAAAATATTAATGATTTAAGCAAGGAAAGGGCTACATGTCAACACACAACTCTTTATTTCTATTAATGTCTTACTTCATTCCTACCTGATTGACATGTTTAGGAATTATGAGTGATTGGCTCACTGTAGTTGTGAAAGTTGCTACCAATCAAATTATGATATGTTAAAGTTAAAACAAAACACAACTGTTTTAGATATTATCTAATATACATTTTGTAATTATCCTTATAATTACAAAATGTTTTATGTAAGATTCATGTTTTGTGATTTATATCTGACATCACAAAAGTATTTTGGAATTTGAATAATGTATTTTGTAACTGCAGTACACATAATACTGATTTTGAACAATTTTGTCCAGGTTCCTTGTCACCGGGGACTCCTTCAGGACCATCGCGTTCAGTTTCAGAGTCGGTGTGTCCACGGTGAGCCAGATCACCCCCCAGGCAGCGACGTCCATCTGGGACTGTCTAGTGGACGACTTCATGGCTGTGCCTTCACCTGGAGACTGGCGGTCCATCACAGAGGGATTCCAGGAGCGCTGGAACTTTCCTCTGTGCTGTGCAGCTCTGGATGGGAAGCACGTCCAGACAAAGGCACCCCATATATCATATAGGAGACACACACATTGATATACACTAAATATTCATTTCATTTCTTTTTTGTGGTGCCCA
Source organism: Rhamphochromis longiceps (assembly GCF_057381845.1). Classification (NCBI taxonomy): domain Eukaryota; kingdom Metazoa; phylum Chordata; class Actinopteri; order Cichliformes; family Cichlidae; genus Rhamphochromis; species Rhamphochromis longiceps. The sequence goes on from NC_140577.1 coordinate 12,469,200, forward strand.
AATTGATGCACCTGCTTGATTTTGTTTAAACAATTATTGCACACTTTCTGTAAATCCAGTAAACTTCTTTTCACTTCTCAAATATCACTGTGTGTGTCTCCTGTATGATATTTAACTGACATTTTTTATTGTAACAACCAACGATTTATACAGGAAAATAATGTCTATTAACAAGGTTGCCCAAACTTCTGCATCCCACTGTATCAGTATATTTTGTCATTAGTATAATATGAAATAAATTCTACATGTGTCAAGTTGTGTGCCAACATTTGCTGTGTAGTAGAACTGAGACATTAGTCATTATAAAAATTTATTTGAAATAATATTAAAAGTCTCAAACAGAAAAACATTAAACATAAATATATAAAATATAAGAATTTACAGAGAGACAGGAATAAAAAGGACCAGCTGCTCTCCAGAGCAGGAACAAGGCTGAGGAGGAAATGCTCCATTGGAGACTGGTGTGGCCTCTTCAGGGACTCCAGGATGGCCAGCTCCACCGCCGATGGACCGTCCTGGGACCCGTCCCTCATCTGCCTCGGAGCCGTCCTCCTCTGTGGGCCTGTAAAACAGCACAAAACACAAAGAAATGAGAAGGCTGCTACTAGATTTTAATTTCAACATTGAAAAAAACAAAAAAACAATAACAGGATATAATCAGATTGGTTGTAGATATTTAGTAAAGGTGATCACAAGGGAATCCCACCGACTAAAAAGGTATCAGTGCTTGCTGTACATATCTGTGGGTGCAGCAGCAGGAGCTCAGGGACTGGGGATGCTCTGCTGCAGAATCAGTTCGTTCTATCAATACAGTATTAAATGTTAACAGGTTGGATATAATAATCGTAGAGTAGACAGTGGTCCCTCATTTATTGCAGGGGTTCTCAGAATAACTAGCCCCTGGTCACAGTTCTCACAATTGATTCTCAAAGTGCAAACCTTTGTAGATTGCAAAACGTAAAAGTATTATTATGCCGCGGTTTGTCTTCATCTGCCCGCCACTTTCGTGCGCCTTTTTCCCTCACGGTGCAGGTGTCTATTTCCGAATGAGGCTCATAGTTATGGGTGTTTTTGTGCTGTTTTTTCTATTGGACGCGATGGTTATCAAAACCAAACGTGATAAATTTGGCAAGCGCAGGAGATTTGTCAATCAGGCTGCAGAATGCAATGCTGTACTGTGCAATAAAAAATCAGCGAAAAAGCAAAGCAGTGACGGATGAACAGCGGGACCACTGTGTGCTGTTTATTAATAAACAATAAAATATATTCCTAAATGACAACATGCATAAAAGCAGAACGGTATTTGTACGTCAGTGGGAAAATAGCGGTGGCTTGCTAGCTTTTGTGCGGCTTCCCCGGGTCAGTGAAAACTTTCAAAAGAGAAATGAATGAACTTACCAGGTTGCCCGATCTCTTCACATATCTTCCTCCAAGCTCGGTCCTTTTTATTCCTGTCTCGGTACTGAAAGCAGCTGGTGTTGTACAGCTCCGAGTTGTTTGCTACCGCATTGATTAGCCTTCCCCTCCATTGAAGTATGAAAGGCTTTGGCTGGATCTGCCCCTTTGACCTAGGTAACAGCCACGTCACCAGGCTCCTGATTGGTTGTCGCGGCGCGATTTGACGCTGGAGTTCAGATTTTTCCAACTCGAGCGGTAGACGCGAAACGCGCGTATGCACAAAATGCAACACAAAAACTCACGCGCGTGGTTTTATTCGCGAGTCAAACGCGCCAGACGCGCTGCACTGACGCGCGTTTCACGCGTTTTGGCGTTTTCGCGACGCAAATCTGCTTCCGAATTTTCGCGGGACCCGCAATCACGCGTCATCGCGCCTTTCCATTGACTTTACATGTAAACCTGACGCTCTATTCGCGTCCATCGCGTTCGGTGTGAACACACCGTAAGTGATGCTGCAGTGTTGTTTGACCTGAAGCATACGGAGTTTAGGACCCAGATTACTCCCAGATTTAAGAGCATCTTAGTCCGACAAATATGACAATAACAACGGCTGCTTGCATGTTCTGCAAAAAAATGTGCTTTGTTGTGTATCTGATGGACAAACACCAAACCAGTTCCACATCACGGAAGTTGCACCATTTTTACAAACCAATTCTGGTTCATCTGTTTCACTCAACAATCGGCCATGTGCGTATGAAAACAAAGGCACTGCGCATGCGCGTTTTACTCCCATTCTATCGCGATATTTCATTTTCCTATCGTTGCCTAACATTATACCGGTATTACCGTGAACGGTATAATATGGCCCAGCCCTAGTTTCTACCATTCTTTACTTTGTTCATCTCCCCCAACAGCAGGTACAGATTTCACTGTTACGCCGACTCTTTCACCATCCGCAGTTTCACCAGCCGCAGTTTCAGCTGCCATGAGACAACTACTGTTAGCTACCAGAGAAAACAAAAGCACTCCCAGATGATTTCTTACCTGGTGGCAGAGCTGTAAAAGTGTAAATGCACACATTGTTATTCCTGTATAGCCATTACATTGTGCATTATTACACGTGTTTTTTGCTGCCATTCCGGCTGCAGCATAAAACTAAGCCAGTATCACTAATTTCTGATGTAGATTGTGATGCATTTACACTTTATTTTGTTACAATTATGAACCGCACCTTCACTGATACAAAAAGGGTGGACAAAATAACAGAAACATTTCTAACACAATACAGTTTCACTGCATTAACTGCTACCTCCAAAGTGACCACAGTAGTCAAGCCATTTTAGCATAAAACTGCTAAAATGGCATGACTAGATCCAAAGTTTACAACACTGAACACAATACACAGATGTCCATCATATTTTAGATAGTTAGCTTTGCTATTTAAAACCCATTAGAAAAGGCACTCACGATTCACATGCATATGCACATTAAATTACCATCAAATGGAGTTCTATCAACACACTGTTAAGCAATAATCACCTCTGGGTCATTACACGGAGTTAACTGTCACTTCTAGTTACTATATTTAAAGCCAAACTATCAAATTGAATTGAAATAATGGTATGACAAATATTATTTTTTGTCTAATGTGTATCACAATACTTGCTTGTGTACCACAGTTTATCCATCTGTTTTTCCTACTAAAACAGAAAACTCACCTTACTACATCTGCAGTAGTTACACTGACAGAAGCAACTGAATGCCATAAAAACAGTAGATTTGTTATCTGAAATAAATAATAATAAAATGAACCACTGGTAGCAAAATAGTGTTAAAAACAGGAATGAGATTAAATAAGCAGTTCTGCGTTTGCAGGGGGAGCAACAATTTTAACCTTAAACATCTCATGCCCACGTATTCCTGTGTCTAACCAGGAAGTTACACTGTGCTAACCACATTACACAATAGCACCACTGCTGTGGATGCTGGAATACAGGGTGAAAGCCTTTCTACTTCAAAGCACAGGATCAATATCTTCATATACAGGTTTTAGAGGCATGTTAGTTCTATGAGCTAAAAGCTCTACTGTTGCTTCTCCCTCCACTCCAGTAACTTTGAACTGCAGACTTGACTGATTTAAGAAATAATAAAATCCTAACAGCTGGCCTTCTGGACGACTATTGATTTCCCTCAGCAGTGGCAGATCAAGAGGTACATTTATGATCAGACAGGGTGCAAGAAATTATACCACAGCACAAACCCACTATTGATTTGGCAGAACAGTGCAAACTCTTAACCATTCTGTACACAGTTGTGCCATGTTAGAGGCAGGAGAGGTGAAGAGAAGAGAATGACATAAAATGAAATAAAAACAACATATATAATATTTATTGTATGTCCCGCAATATAGCACGAGGGACAACAAGTAACTCATAGAGCTTGGTATTTCTGTCACCACTAATAATTATTTACCTCAAAATCTGCAGTGCATGTAAGCTCCCCGTTGGCACCCAGGGGAAAGTCCTGCTGAAAGACTGCAGCACTGCATCTGCATGCAGCTGTAAACATGCTAACTAGGACATCACAGAGAGATGCAGGAAAATACAGAAGGACACTCAGCAGGAGATCAGTAGAAGCGGTACAACACCCTAAGGCCATTAGGATGGAATGTATCACACATTATACTATTTATGAATTTATGAAGTGAACAGGGTTATCGATGTGTTACATTTTTTAATTCTTTAGCCTTTCTTAGATTCCTTTAGAAAATATAACACCAAAAGTCCTCCTTCTAAAGAAAGAAATAAGCAATAAATAGTGTAAAAACAATGAGCAATCATAAGGACAATGTAAGTAAAATAACAAAATAGAAAATACAATTTCTTCCACACCTATTTGTGTCAGTCAAGTTAACCTTGCTGGATTATGTGAACTATGGCGTATTTGCTGGTTTTCTCTTGGTCTGACAGCAAATCCTGTATTCCTGATGATTCATTTAGCATTAATTTTACATATTGTTGTGTTTCTTATTAAACTGTCAACACCATGCAGTTTTTTTCTGAAAACCCTCTTTTGTCAGACCATTTCTAAATGTTTAACTTTATACTAATGGACTACACAGTACTGCAAAAAACAGTTTAAAAATGAACTAAATGACAAACAAGGAAACATTTCTTAACATCTTCTTCAATGCCATGTGCAAACACAATGCAGTGCAGCTACCTAAATATTACTGCCACTGAAGTTGATTGATATTATTGGTACATCCAAACTGTGTTGATGTTGGATAGTGTGGCTTTTCTTCCAAAAGAAAGTGTCAGATCAAAGAGGTTTGACTCCCTGATACAACACAGGCCTTAAAGCTGATCTGGAGTTCAGTCAGGATTTAGAGTTCAATATATCACAGAAAGAGTTCTAGTGAATGTTAGACCTCAGTGCAGCAATTGATCACAATATCAATAGAAAGAATGCCTTGTTGGTATTAAAGAAACTGTGCTGCAGTGTTTTAAATCATACTTATCAATCAATTTGCTCATGTAAACTGGAAGTTTTCTGCACACACATAAGTCAGTTATGGGGTTCCACAAGGTTCTACACTGGGACCAACACTTTTTACAATAAACATGCTTCCCCTAGGTAATATGAGAAAACATGGCATACATTTTCATTGCTATGTAGATGATACCCAGCTATATCTATGAAGCTAGAGCATACAAATCAATTAGTTAAACAACAGGCGTGTCTTAAAGCCATGGAAACCTGGATTTTCATCTCCTAAATTTAGACAAAATTTAAATTCAAAATATTTTTATTACTAATAATCTTGGAAATATGGTGTCTAACCATATACTTATTGTGGATAGTATTACTTTGGCCTCCAGCAACACTATGAGGAATTTTGGAGTCATTTTTGATCAAATCTTCCTGCTTTCTTTCATCTGTGCAATATGTCTAAAATTAGAAACATTGTGTCTTGGACTGATGCTGAAAACTAGTTCATGCATTTATTACTTCTATGCTGGACTATTGTAATTTATTTTTTTCTAAAAATTTCTAAAAATTCTCTAAAGCCCCTTCAGTTAATCCAAAAATGCAGCAGTGATTGTACGTCAGGGAATAGAAAAGAAAAGGCTATATTTCTCCCATATAAGCTTCTCGTCATTGCCTCCCCGTTACATCTAGAATTGAATTTCAAATCCTTCTCCTCACATACAAATTATTGCATCAGGCCCCAGTATTCCTTTAAGACATCATAGTACTATATTGTCCCAACAGAGTACTTACTCTCAGACAGTTTGGATTTGGGGGACAGATTCTCTACTTTTAAGATTAGACTCAAACGTTTCCATTTTGATAAAGTTTATAGTTTAGGTTGGATCTGGTGACCTTGAACCATTCCTCAGTTATGTTGCTATAGGCTCAGACCACTGTGAGACTTCATGTGATATGCTGTGATGCATTGAGCACATCATCTCCACTTCCCTCTTTTCATTCCCCAGGTGTTTATATACCCGTGCAGCATATCATTAAGTTTCTGGTTTCTCTATCTTTCAGTCTTTGTTTTGTCCAGTCTCCCTATGCGGTTCCTTCCCTTTCCTTTCCTTACCCTCTAACCCATCATGACAAGTAGCTTCCTGAGCCTTATTCTCCCAAGTTTTTCTTCTGGTTAAAAGGGAATTCTTCAAAGTTCTTGCTCATAGGGGATTGTTTAAATGCCAGCGTTTTCACCAAAATACTATTGGAGCTTTACCTTACAGCATAAAACTTTTTTTTTTTAAACATACAAATTTTAGGATGAAACAGGTCACCTTTTTAGGAGTCCTTTTTTATTCATGGCAGTCTAATAGTTCTACGTTAATGTACTGTGTATATTCTTCTCTTCTACATGGGATCTGACATTTTACTATGCATTATCTGTGACCATTTCTTTGATTGTTTGAAGAGTCAAAAAAAATTACTTTTCAGCCCAATTTATCCATGAATTAATTTAGAGATAAACCACAATGGAGTAAAAAAGAATCACTTTTCTAAATACATTTTAGTTACTTCATATTTTTATCAAATGCTTTGAAAAGCCTGATAGAAAAATAAATTTCTAATAATATATTAGATGTTGTGAATTAATAAAAATACTTTCCTCTTCAAATTCACTCTCTTCTCTTTGTGAAATGCTTGTGAAGTGTTATCATTTTTTTCGTTCTGTTATGTCTCTTCCAAACATCCCATTTCAACAAGAAATGTTTAAATATATGGATGCTTTCCAAATGCCATTTTATTGGGACTCAATATTTGATGTGCCACAGGCTGAAGTAGCCTTTGCCATATGCCGATAATGATTAAGGTCTTTCAAATTGGCTACAATTATAATACTATTATTTTTTTAAATGACTAAGGAGAGAAGCTCTAATATCATAAAAACAAAGTGATATTTTGCATGAAACAAGATTGACTTGTTTGGTTCATTAACCAAGTGAACAAGTGAGTAGGTTATTAATTGAATGAACAAATGGCTTGGTGTTGTTGAAAGCATGCCTCAAACACCTAATGCTACAGCAAGGTGTGTCACTGCCTCCCTCTGGTACTGTGGGGAAGCACAGACCTCACTAACAAGCAGGAGAACTCCTATGACAATTCTGCCTTTATGGACCCGGAGTATACTGCATACCAGAGGTGGGACCAAGTCATTGTTTTGCAAGTCTCAAGTAAGTCTCAAGTCTTTATCCTCAAGTCTCAAGTCAAGTCTCAAGTAATGTCAGGCAAGTCAGAGTCGAGTCTCAAGTCACTGGTGTAAAAGTCCGAGTCAAGTCACAAGTCTGAAACTTTGAATTTCAAGTCCTTTCGAGTCTTTAAAAAAAAAACAACGAAAAAATAATGTTGCAGTTATGCTAAATGTAAATATTAGACCATGTAATTTTTTAATCTGTGTTTTTCTCAACACATGACAAAATAGTGAACTTAGAAAATATACACAAATTGTGAAATTGCACCTCTTTAAAATGCAGCTCAATTAAACTTAGCTCCAAGAATAATTTTCACCGACAGTTCTGAGATAAGCTGCATGTTATTCTTGGATGCGGTTGTAGGACCGGCTTTAAAATCGCATGACAAAAATATCATACATATTAAAAAAAACTGAATCACCAACGTAGCCTGGAAAACATTTGCTAGTTAGATGAAGTCAGCTATCTCATCTTAGCATATTTATATGCATATTTATAATCATACGGCTCTTGGAGTGAGTGCATACACTCATGAAGTTTAGTAACTTCCGGTCACTGCAACAAGCCCAGGTACAGTTTACCGAAGGATGGGTACAGGACCTTGAAATGCACCGTGTAGAAAGTAAAGACCATCGTACGTATCATAAGTTTACCAGTCTCACAAATCGTCGTCATAAATACACATTCGTTAACAGTTTATTAATAGGACCTTTGAGCTCAACGGTAATTAATTAGTAGTGGAAATAATTTCTGGTACCCATCACAGAAATGTAGCAGTGACAACAATACTGTATGCTGTAATCGTACTGGGCAATTAGTGATACAAAAAACCTGTTTTATCCTGTTCTAAAACAGGATAAATAAAAGCATATGTTTTTGTCAATGTACCATAATAACAGAAGCGAAACGCAATATTGTGTCAGGACAATTCACTATTCATGCACAATAAATAAAGGAGCATAGCGCCACAATTTCTGTTCAGCGCCAGACTTGCTTGTAACCTATATCACCAATTATGTTATGAAAATGACGTATTAAGTACTAAAAGACACTGACCTTCGTGTAAATGCTTGGAGCAGACTAACCTGTGAGCTGGAGGGTTCTGGGACGTTATATTTGATCTTTGAATGGCTGCAATCCAGTCGCATCTTTGTTACTTCGGAAACATGGCTCGAACAATTTCTCTTCAACGACGTAATCCGATAACAACCGATCTCTTTACCCGTCGGCTTCCCGTGGCTGTCATGCGACCGGCTATTGCAGTTAATAATACAACAGCTTCTTGACATTTTTGTGTTTCTTTTTATCGCTGTGTGACTGATTTTAATTGAAAGCCTGCGTGCGCTAGTACCGCTTGCCACGAGTTCCCAGAATCCTTTGCGGTTCTACCCGTGAATGACGTCACATTTTCAATCTCTATATAATATGCATGTTAAATTTTATATTTGGGGTAAAATATCAAGTCTTTTCAAGTAAACCGGTTCAAGTCCAATTCAAGTCCCAAGTCATTTGTGTAAAAGTCCAAGTCAAGTCACAAGTCTTACAACATTTTTTCAAGTCAAGTCTAAAGTCATAAAATTAATGACTCGAGTCTGACTCGAGTCCAAGTCATGTGACTCGAGTCCACACCTCTGCTGCATACCACTATATTTAACTGTTACGTGAACTGAAATAAACCACAAAGCATTTTCATATTTAGTATAAAATTAACAGTTAACAAACTCAGTCTCTTGTTGAGCCTTTATGATAACCAGAAGAGAGACAGTCATATCAGCCGCATGGTAAGCTGAAGAGAAACTGACTGTATATCTGCTTCCCTTATGCAAGATATCTAGAAAATGGGCAGATATAATAGATGACATAAGGGTGTGATTGCACGAATCAAATATTGGAGGTAAGGGGGGGAAAGAGGTTACATTAAAATGCTGATACCCAAAATAAGCTAACTACATTTGCTCCAAGAATGAATGTGGTACTGAATCCACAGATATGTCATTTAGTGGCACTGATAATAAACAGGTGGAACAGTAAACACCATTTTTCTACTCTACCCGAGCCCTCAAAGCACTTTATACAACATGTCTCATTCACCCAATCACACCCATTCATACAAGCACTTTATCAATGCTATCTAACGTTCACACACATTCACACTCAAGCTTTATAGACAAGTCTGATTATCTGAGCACAATAATGATTCAAACAAAACTGCTTCTCACCATAAAAAAAACATGTTTTTTGCGTGCTTAACAAGCATCCTGAGAAAATCCAGCCTCATTCGTTTGCTTTCTGTGTCATGCTTGCTAATCCCACTACAGAATATCTGTCCCTGTGTCTCTCCTTCAACCCGTGCTCTTGTTCTGTCTCCACAGACTCTATAATGACATTTGGTCACTGTAAAGAGCCATGATGGTGCTGTTAACTGCAAGGAGGGAGGCGGTTGTCACGGATACCTGATGCAGCATGGTGCTGGACCATCTGCCATGCAAAAGACAGCTCCCTGCGCACTGCTGTAATTACAGAAAACCCCAAGCAGCCAGCAACCCATGGCACACATGAGGACATGAGGTGTGCGCGTGAGTGACAGAAAATGAGCGCGCAATAATTAGGGAGGGGGGGGGGGGGGGGGGGACTGAAAAATATAAGCAAAAGAAGAAAATGCTTAAATAAAATAAACTGGACTTCCGGTTTATGTGACTATGGCGTAGGTCGCACCGAGCGTAGCTCCTGCAGAGTCTAGTTATTATCTAGCATTTCCAGGCACATTTTGACGGGTTTTTTTCTTTTTGTATAGTTCCGAGACAAGACTGTTTTTGCCTTTTGTGTTTACAATGTCGCGTAAGGTTAATAAGAGCGCAAGCACCTCTCAGCCGAACTTGCGGCCTGCTGCTAACACTGCATCCCCGCCTCGTGGTAAAACTTCGCCACGGCCTGGGTCACCCGACACGCCGCTCGTCGATACGGAAAAATTCACGAAGGCTGAACTCCTCTCTGAACTTCGTGAAGAAATTTCATCACTGTTTAAAAAGGAACTGACGGCAGCGTTTGCGGAGAATCTCACGTCTATCAGGTCCGACATACAGCAACTAAAAACGGACCTTTCCTCAGATATAACTACCATGCGGCAGGAATTCGCTGGCCTCAGGAGCACGGTTACGGGGATGGAGCAGTCTCTCTCCACATGTACAGATGATATTGTCCACCTCCAAGCCAAAGTTGATGCGATGTCAAAGGAGTTGGCCAAATTGGAGAATAAATGCGAGGATTTGGAGTCCAGGTCTCGCCGCAATAATATACGCATTGTTGGTGTGCCAGAGGAGAACGTCCTGTCCGCTACAGATGTGTCCGTGCTGTTGATGGAGGCATTTCAGCTTGGGAAGGAGCCGCTTGTAGACAGAGCCCACCGAACTTTGGCCCCCAAACCTAACACCGGTGAACGTCCCCGTGCTGTGGTTGTGAGGCTGCACTATTACGCGGACTGTGCTAGGATTCTCCAGAAGGCCAGGGAGCTGCAGAGAGTGCAGATAAATAATATGACCATTTCTGTGTTCCCCGACCACACCGCTAAGACAGCGCGGGCCCGTGCGGCTTTCAATGAGGTCCGTCGCCAGCTTCGCGGCATCCAGGGAGTCCGATTTGGGATCCTCTATCCGGCAAGACTACGGATCACTTATCAAGGAATGCAGCGCGACTTCGTCTCGCCAGATGAGGCCAAGGAATATATTAAGACAATAACCACAAGATAAAAGATATAGCAGGACAATGTTTGTCTGTTTGAAATAGCGTATGATCCTAATCCAAACATCATTGTGGTAAGCTAAGTTTGTTACTCTGCCAAACACTTGTTTTGTTTTACCTGTCTAATAGTAAAATATAATTGGGTTATTTTTATTTTATTTGTGCCTTTTAATCTATTGAGAAAAGACTCTGTTGGAGCTTTGGTTTGACACGGTTCGTTTCGTAGTCGGGAGCGTTTTTGTTCAGATTGCTCCGGGTGGGAGCGTGCACTGCCGTCTCCGTCGTTTGGGGATGGGGGCTTTTGCTGTGCAGGGGGGAGGCGGGTGGGTGTGTTTGACGTGTTATTATTATTTTTATTCTGAAGCTGTACTTTTGTTGTTGTGGGTTTGCGTTGTGTGTTTGTGTGAGTGTGTTTTTCCCACTTGTTCTTTCTTTGGGGGTGAAGAAATAAGTATTTTCTCTTTTGTCTTTCTGCAATGATCAGCACTTCAGGTCAGTCCTTAGGCAATAGTGGTATTAGATTTTTAACTTGGAATGTCAAAGGTATGAATAGCCCAATTAAACGATCTAAAATATTTACGCATCTTAAACGTTTAAAGAGTGATGTAATGTTTTTGCAAGAGACCCATTTGCGAGATCGGGATCATCTTAGGCTCAGGTGCCCATGGGTGGGTCATACTTTCCATTCAATGTTTAATTCAAAAGCCAGGGGGGTGGCGATCTTAATAAACAGAAGGGTACAGTTTACAGCCTCTGAGATTAAAGCTGACAAAAACGGGAGGTATTTGGTTGTTGTAGGCACCATGTACAATGTACCCGTCCTCTTAGTCAATGTGTATGCGCCAAATTTTGATAATCCAGGTTTTACAGATGCACTTTTGAGTAGTCTCCCTTCCCTTGATACTCATCTTTTGATATTGGGTGGTGACCTAAACTGTGTTATTGATCCTGCCTTAGATCGTTCGAATCCTCGGACCCTGACCCAATCCTCTATGTCCAAGTCTATTTCTGAGTTTATGTTTCAGAATGGTTTTGTAGATCCCTGGAGGTTTTCTAACCCTACTGCCAGAGCGTACTCTTTCTTTTCTCAGGTACATCAGTCCTTTTCGCGGATTGATTATTTTTTTGTGGACGGTTCCCTTATTCCAAAAGTACTGTCATCTACATATCATCCTATTGTCATTTCCGATCACGCACCACTTAGCGTTGACATCAAGCTCATAGCCCAGTCCTCTTTTTCCTCACCCTGGAGATTTAACTCTTTGTTGCTTTCGGATGAGGGGTTTGTTACCTTTATCAAATCCGCAATTGATGAATTTATGGTGTTTAACGACAGCAATACTGTTACGAGGTCATTGCTTTGGGAATCTCTTAAGGCATATGTGCGTGGGCAAATTTCTTTCTCTGCCCATTCCACTAAAAGCCACAAAGCCAAACTTCAAACTTTGACTACACAAATTTGTGACATAGATAGACAGGTTGTTGACAGTCCCACTCCCGATTTGCATAAAAGACGACTTGACTTGCAGACTGAATTTGATTTACTTTCTACGGCAGATGCTGAACGTCTTTTACTTCGTGCGCGTGCGACTTATTATGAATATGGTGATAAGCCCAGAAGGCTTTTGGCCCATCAGTTAAAACGTCAGGCCTCGTCTCGATTAATTTCCCAAATTAAAGATGCGGCAGGCAACTCGGTCTCTGATTCAAAGGAAGTAAACGAGGTGTTTAAGACGTACTATTCCTCCCTATATGAATCTGAATCTGCTGCTGACGCCTCAGAGATGGATTCTTTTTTTGACGGTCTTACAATGCCCACTGTCGATCCTGTTATAGCTGAACAATTAGATGCCCCTCTTAGGCTGGATGAAATTGTGCATGCAATCAAGACCATGCACAATGGTAAGGCACCAGGACCTGACGGGTTTTCAGTTGAATTTTTAAAAACTTTTATAGACAAGTTAGCCCCACTACTTCTTTCAGTGTATAATGAATCTTTTGAACGTGGTCTATTGCCCCCTACATTGTCTCAAGCACTAATTACTGTTCTCTTAAAGAAGGGTAAGGATCCTACGTCTTGCACCTCGTATAGGCCTATTTCACTGCTGAATGTTGATGTTAAAGTCTTGGCTAAAATTTTAGCAATTCGCCTTGAAAAGGTTCTTCCTACTATTATTTCAGATGAACAGAATGGCTTTATTAAAGGCCGCCAGCTGTTCTTTAATGTCCGCACGCTTTTGAATGTCATTCTTTCCCAACACTCAACCACTAATCCAGAAGTAGTTATCTCACTTGATGCTGAGAAAGCTTTCGATCGTGTAGAGTGGAGCTTTCTCTTTGCGGTCTTGCAAAGATTTGGTTTCAAGGACAGATTCATTTCATGGATTCGACTGTTGTACAGGGCACCCCAAGCCAGTGTCTATACAAATGGTGTTTCCTCTGGCTACTTCTCATTGTCACGCGGGACGAGACAGGGTTGCCCCCTGTCCCCCCTACTTTTTGCTATTGTAATTGAACCCCTATCTGTAGCTTTGAAGGCCCTTCCTCATTTTCGTGGTATTTCCCGGTCAGGCCTTGACGTAAAATTGTCTTTATATGCAGATGACCTGCTTCTATATGTTTCTGATCCCTTATCTAGCATACCATCGATTGTGTCTCTACTAAACAAGTTCGGCTCTCTGTCAGGTTACAAAATAAATCTTCTTAAAAGTGAATGTTTCCCCATAAATTCTTTAAGTCTTACACTTAAACAATCTGACATTCCTTTTAGACTTAGCCCTGCTGGCTTTAAATATTTGGGAGTTAACATGACTCGTACTTTGTCTTCTCTATACTCTTCCAATTTCTCCCCTTTAATGACTCAAATTCAATCAGATTTTCAGAGATGGAAATCGCTACCTTTGTCCCTAATTGGTCGGATCAATGCTGTAAAGATGAACATTTTGCCTCGATTGTTATTTCTGTTTCAGAGTATTCCTATATTTTTACCTAAAGCTTTTTTCAAAAAGTTAGACCAGCTAGTTACATCGTTTTTGTGGGGAGGGAAACACCCCAGGGTGAGGAAATCATTATTACAGAGACTGACATTTGATGGTGGTCTTGCCTTGCCTAACTTTTTATTTTACTATTGGTCCTCTCATGTTCACAAATTGACCCATTGGCTTGAATCTCAAGACCTGCTGTGGTGCAAACTGGAACGCCTGTCGTGCACTTCCTCATCCTTAGAAGCTTTATTATTCTCTCCACTACCACTTAAGCCTTCTCATTTCACCCAAAATCCCGTGGTACAGTCTAGTCTAAGGGTCTGGTCACAATTCAGGAGTCATTTTAAGTACATCTCTGCGTCAGTACACATGCCCATCACGCAGAACCATCTGTTTACTCCTGGCCTCATTGATGGTACCTATGTACAGTGGAAGCGTCATGGTATTAATACATTTAAGGATCTCTATAAAGATGGCACTTTCTTAACTTTTTTAGACCTGTGTTCAGAAACAAATCTTCCGGCTACCAATCTATTCCGTTATTTTCAGGCACGGCATTGCACTTCTGCTCTCTTCCCCTCCTACCCTCTTCTCCCAAATGTCCAACCGTGGGAGGAATTCTTATCCCTTAAACCCAATAAGAAGTCAATTATATCTTTAATATATAAACAACTTATGGATTTAAATGTCCATTCCGTTGCTAAAATTAGGGGGGCTTGGGAGCAGGAGTTAGGAATAATTTTTTCGGATCAGCAATGGGAGAAAGCAGTATCCAATGTCCGTTATAGTACGTCCTGTGCCAGGTTACAACTCATCCAGTTCAAGGTGTTGTACAGGGTTTACTATTCAAAGTCTCGTCTGTCTGAGATTTACCCACAAGTGATGGATCAGTGTGAGAGATGTCATGCCACCCCATGTGACCTAGGCCATATGTTCTTTCTGTGCCCAAGACTCCATGGCTTCTGGAGTCAGTATTCAGTTATTCTTTCCAAAGCTCTTGGGACCCAAATCTGCATGGACCCTTTTCTAGCTGTTTTTGGGCTTCCAGTCAACACTGGTCTAACCGACCCTACACACTTCAAAATATTAGCCTTTACATCACTTTTGGCTAGACGTTGCATCTTACTCCTTTGGAAATCTTCAAAGCCACCTTCAGTTTCTTTTTGGTTTAGAGATGTGATTTCATCTCTTAAATTGCAAAAGATAGGCCTTGTGGCGAAGGGCAAATACAGAGAATTTTATTCTATCTGGGGCCCCTTCGTGGACTATTGCAAGTCATTAAACGCTCTACCAGCTGATTAATATCATGTCTCTTCCCCCCCCCCCCCCCCCCTTTTTTTTTTTTTTCCCCCCCCCCCCTTTTGGGGTTTGTGTTTGTTTTGGGTTTCTTATTAGGTTTTGTTTTGTTTGTTTACTTAAGCGTGTGTGTAGATGTGCCTGTGTGTGTGTTATTGTGTCTGTTCATGTAAGAAAAACTAAAAAATATGTGAGGGGAACAGATTGTGTTGTCATTGTAAACTACTGTACACTTGTCTCTCAATAAAAATATTAAAAAAAATAAATAAAATAAAATAAAATAAACTGAGCTATTAAAAACTCTGTAAGGTGAGCAAGCTAGTGTTATTCTTCTGCTGTAAAACAGAATGCAACAAACAGATCAGAGCAGATAAAAGGAGCTTTAAATAGACCCATCCATTCCATCCACAGTAGAGTATACAAAGCATGTTTCATTGCCATTCCTTTGTTTGTTGTTATGCATTGTGCTCCAAATAAAACAGGTGTCAAACTCCCCACTGAGCTCTAGTAAAACACTAACTGTTTCCTAATACACAGTGTACTGGGTAAGGCAACCATGAAGGGCACAAACAAATAAGAAGCAGATACAAGTTTCAGTTAATGGCATTCACACAAAAGCACCAATAACCAACAAGCAAAACTGCTTAAATGCTTAGTTTGGGAGGGAGAAAGTGTAAAAATGTTATGATACGAGGGACACATTTTTTATTATTTTTGTCAAACAAGTCTGAATCAGAAAAATTATGTTCCAGCAGCCACAGTTTCACATTTCATGAGACACTTAGTATTATAGTTTGAAAGATTTATTGACAGAAGAGACGAGAGAAACACCCTTCAACTGTGTTACGAGTGCTGACGTTGCACATTTTGCAGAGTCATGTAAACGATTAACTACACAAACAAATGGTAGGATGAAAAAGAAAGAAAGAAAGATCAGCAAACACTGGTATCAGTATTAGACTTAAAAATCCTGTCTGGTTGGGCTCTACAGAATCGGAAGACCTGGTTTTGGAGGGGTTAATGCAGTAATTTGGCTCCCTCTTGTTAAAGCTGTATATGCTATACCTCTTTTTTTTTTTACATCAGTAAGAAAAATGTTTGCCCCCCCTGCCCCATCCTCCAACCACACACACCCATATTTTGCTCCATTGCGGTTTATTTCACACCTCAAACATTTAGTAAACATTTAAGCAAATACAAGTAATCTGCAATAAATTACAAGTAGTAATAAAATAAACTACTAACTCTTTTACGCTACGTCCACACCTACACAGGTATTTTTGAAAACGCAGCTGTTTCATCCACACGTAAACGGCGTTTCGAATCACTGAAAACGGAGATTTTTTAGAACTTTTTTTTTGCGTTTACGTGTGGACGAGGAATACAGAGTTCGTCACGCAACGTCAAAGGTATGTGCCTTTTTTCACGTCACGCTGTGCGCCACGTTATTGTTTATATGAGATAAATTGCAGAATGGCAGATAGAGACAAAATACTGTTAATCTGACTATCTGCAGGTTTTACAGCTTACATATACACACGCAGTTACTGTCCCTCCATTTACAAAGGCAGAGGCGTCACGGTGTGATTATTTTACGTGTAGTTGTTTGTTTCCTGTGTAATAATGTTCAACATTGCTGTCAATACATTTTTCAAAAATGCCTCTCTGTGCAAAATGGGTTTAAAAACATAAACAGCTGTGGGATACTGTTTGTCCGGGATTTGAACCGAGGGAACAAATCGTGGCAGGATCAGCCTGATATTATTTGTATCCCGCTGTAACTTTACTGTATAAAGAGCTAACATCTCCAGAATGTCAGGAGTAGTTAGTCATTACAACAAGTGTTTGTGAGCTAAAAATCAAGAATGTGGGATGCAGTTTGTCCATGATTTGAACAGCCCAGCGCGTGCTCCTGACGAAGGGAAAACCAATTCTGCAGGGGAGACCTACCTTGGCACTTGTGCAGGTGAAACAAAAGGGAAGATTTGCTTCACCATATTTTCTAATCTTTGGTTTAGAAACATATTCAGCTATGCTTCATCTCCTGCTTTGCGTTTGTTTGGGCACCCCGTGCTGGCAGTGTCCAAGCGTTTTGGGTTTTTTCCCCCCACCTTTTCATACCGCGCACCCCCTGCAATGGCTCTGCGTCCCCACTACAGGGCGGGCCCCACACTTTGGGAAGCTCTGCTCTAATGTAAGCTTCCTGTTAATGTTGGTGGCGTCAGTTACACAATGGACCTAGAGCCACCACAACAGAGCCAGCAGTGCACGGGCAGAAATGCGTTTTTCATACTTGGAAATTCCAAAATCAGTTCACATTAAAAGAAGAAAGGGATGGGCGAAATCTGACCGTGCAATACAAACTCTGTTTGCCAGCAACCAAGCTGCTCTCAGCGTCAAAAGACTCCAACCTAAAGAAACATCTGGAAGTACGTTCAGCGTTAGCCTGACCAGGCTACTCGCCACCGAGCTAACATTGTTAGCTGGCGTTAGCTGAGCTTAGTGCATTACCAACCTGCTAGCTGCAAATAATCATGTACAGTTCTGAAAGCAGTCTATGAACTAACCTCAGCTAACGCCAGCTAACAATGTTAGCTCGGTGACGAGTAGCCTTTAGTAATAGTAATAAATCACACAGTAATAGTACATTCATGTAATTGTAAAAAGCATGACAATATATTAAGTAATCCAAAGTATTCAGAATACGTTACTCACATTGAGTAACTTCACGGAAACAAATGTCACATGACACACATTCATAAAAACATTTGTATGATGTCACTGTTTCAGTAAAACAAAAATTTTCATTACACTGAGACAGGACTCGTTGTCCTGTTCACTGGTACCATCCTGTTTCAAAGCAGCAACCATCGTTCCCATCCCAAAACAGTCAAATGTCACATGTCTGAACGATTTCAGACCTGTGGCACTCACCCCCATTCCCGCCAAATGCCTGGAGAGACTGGTCATTAAACACATCAGAGCTGCTTTTCCACCATCCCTGGACTCGCACCAGTTTGCATACAGGGAGAACCGGTCAACCGAGGATGGGATCGCCACAGTGCTGCACACATTACTGAAGCACTTGGAACACAGGAACACCTATGCACGGCTCCTCTTTGTAGACTACAGCTCGGCTTTTAATACCATCCGGCCATACAAACTCCGTCCCAAACTCCACCAACTGGGACTTAACTCTTCTCTGTGCAACTGGATTGTGGACTTCCTCACTAACCGTAGACAGAGTGTCAGAGTGGGTAAGAACACCTCTTCCACCCTTGTGGTCAACACCGGTGCCCCTCAGGGGTGTGTTCTGAGCCCTCTGCTATACACTCTCTTCACCCATGACTGTATTTCCTCCTGCGCGTCCAATCTCATTGTTAAGTTTGCAGATGACACTACAGTGCTCGGACTTATATCCAACAATGATGAGACAAACTATAGGACAGAGGTGCAACAACTAGAGTCATGGTGCCACGACAATAACTTGGTCTTAAACACCAAAAAGACCAAGGAGATCATTGTAGATTTCCGGAAGAGGGGTCATAACAACCATCTGCCTCTCTTCATTGGCAGTGAGGCGGTGGAGAGGGTGAGCAGTTTTAAATTCTTGGGGGTAACTGTGACCGAGGACCTGTCCTGGGGCAACCATATCACCTCAGTTGTACGGAAGGCCCAACAGCGCCTCTACTACCTGAGGAGACTGCGGAGCGCACACATTCCCAGATCTCTGATGTTGAACTTCTACAACTGTGCCATCAGCAGCGTTCTGACGTATGGATTTCTAGTGTGGTTCCCCAGCTGCACCAAGGCCGATCAGCAAGCACTCCAGCGGGTGGTGAAAGAAGCTGGCAGAATTATTGGAACAAGTCTGCCAGAGATCAGTAATATCTTCCCCACTCGCTGTCTGAGGAGGGTGCACAGTATCCTGCGGGACCAACATCACCCTGCGCGCCACCTTTTCCATCTGCTGCCCTCAGGGAGAAGGTACAGGTCTATACAGGCCAGAACATCCAGACTGGCCAACAGCCTGTATCCGCAGGCTGTGAGGCTCCTGAACTCTCTGCCCCCCTCTCACGGACAATAACCATATCCAACTTCTTAATAGCAATGAACTGGTCTGCATTGGTGCATCATATCTTTATTCTCTTCCCCCTCCTGCCCCCCCCCCCCTCTTTCTTAAATAGATAACTATCATATCTGATATCATATCTCACAGTACAATAATATTGAATGGGTTGCATTGTTGTATTTTGTCATGTTTCTCAGGTCTTTGTCTGAATTTCTACGAACATTATTGCTAAGGATTGTCTTATTGCATTGGAGTCACACTGGGTTAAATATGTACACTTGGGTTTTAAGGGGTATTTATTATTTTCTTCTTTTTTTTGGGTTGTATGGAAGCCCCAAACGCAATTTCATTGTTCTTGACAATGACAATAAATAAATAAATACTTAGAGAGATTCAGCATCATCCCTTTGATTCATTAGGCCTCCTGTTGAGCTCGGCTAGTATTAGCTTTCAAAACTCTGCACAGTAACAGCAGATAATGAAATCAGAATGGAAATGAATTCACTTCACTTCTTGTAGCCAATACCAGACAGTATATTGCTGCCATTTGGGTGTCATTTGCGATGCCCAGATCTATTTTATGGATAAAGCTGTGGAATAAATGTGCTTGAATCAAAGTGATATTATTTTAGTGGTTTTGTGATTCATCTATTATTCACCGTATTAGCCGACTAGACTTGCGTCACAGTATAGTCTTAAATATTCTACACATAGCACAGAAAGGGGCTTTTTATACGTTTGTTTCTGTCCATATGGAGAAAAATTATTATTTTGTGGTCTTTACTGAGATTTAAACTATTTAAAGTACATATAAGCCTTGTGATGTGTTCAGGGTGTATCTCACCTTTCATCTTATGAGAGGTGGCATAGGTAATCCTGAATCTGATAATTGGTTTAAAAAAAATGGACTAATTAAATATATACATTTAACAAGCAAAAAAATATATCAATCTACTAATTTTGATCTGAGGGTTAGATTTGCTCCATTTTGCCTCTGTTTATTCACCAACAGTCAAGAAGGCATGAATATAAAAATGACTTTGGATTACAAAAACACACTCTATGCTATAATATTAGCATTCTTCTCCATAGACCTGGTCCATGACTGGGAATGACTCAATGACTGTGTGTATACAACCTTTGCATTCACAGTAATGTAGCTTTTCTCCTACAACCCCATCTAACCATCAGAGAATGATATTGTCAGGTACAGTATCTATATGCCAGAGTATGTAGTCTTTGTTAGGTGAGGTAGCGCCTCCACTATTTCTCTGGTAGTTAGTGCGGTACTTGTTTTGTTGAAACCTACTTTAAGTGTGTTGATGCGGCACAGTCATTGCATAAATACATCAGGTAACACTGCTGTTGACACCATGATATGACAATCACTTTATGTCATTAAGATTTACACAGACATTATTAGGTACTGCTAACCACCTCTCTTCACTTCCAGTCACAATCAACAGCTACTTGAGCATCAGACTACACCTTATTTCTCATCATCATTAAAAGCACATACACACTTCACTTATGCTGGCAACTGCTCCACAGTGACAGGGCAATTATTGGGTATTACTTGTTAATACAAGCGGCTTTTATAGCCTGCATTCTGTGCAGCTACTGTCATGAAAGAAGTAGCAGGAAAATGCAACTCCAGCTGTGGCTCAGCTCCTTTCCGCCTTTTTTCTAATATCCTGGCATCAGCAGATAGTGAGGAAGAGGGGACTGGACACTGGACCAAGAACCACAAACTGTCCTTGTGGGTGCAGTAACCAAGGACAGCAGCATAGGTCAGACACTTGAATCACTGCACAGCACTGACCAGGGAAAGAATCTGGCGAATAGCTACTACTGCTATACTATTTATTATAAAGAGGAAAGAAAAAGCAATTAAGAACCAAATGTGGTTTAAATTGCTTGGTGATCCAATTAAAACTGAAGCCCTGCAGATAGCACTGTGCTTCTAATGAGGTAAAATTAACAGCATTAGCGCTGCCTCTTTCCAACTCCCATATAAGAACTTCCTTCTTTTTTGCCTTTTCATATTTTTCTTCCTGTGGGCATGTCCTATTCTGAATGTCTGTAGAAAATAAATATGTGTATTTGGAGTTATTATCGCTCTCTAATTTACCGTAATGAAAGTGCTAGCCGGCGCTGGCGGATGAGCCATTTTAATTTGAGCATCGAATGCAGGCCTGCATATTAATGACCTTATTTGCATAAATCATGTCACTCCACTTAGGATTCCAATTAAACCCTTGATTAATTGCTCGGCTGACCCGTTAAATAGAATCCTTTAAGTGATTCAACAGGCCACCAAAGCCTGTTGACACACACGTACATACACACACACACACACACGCGTACAACTGTAAACTCACACGACTTCCCCAGAATAAAATTAATCAGAAGGAAAGGATCTACTAATTTGGAAATGTGAATATGTTCTGAGAAGTGTGAAACCTGCGGAACAGCCCATCTCGCAGAGTCAAGATTCAAGCGTAGAAGAGAAACGCTGTTGCTCAGCAGAAGAGAAACCACATTGCAGAAAGGTGCTTGTGGATGTGAAAGCTTTTTTTCTTTTTTGTTAGATTTCCTCATTCACTGATAAAGATCCTGAGCTAGGTATGAAGAAAAGCTGTAAAAATAGAAAGCTGGTTTACACAGATTTAACAAATACTCAGCATATTAATATGTAGAGCAGACTAGCTAAACACAATTAACAAAAACAAAAAAACCAAACAAAAAAAACAATGACACACACAGTTGTTTTAAGTTTAGCCAACTGTCAAAGCATCTTTGTTGTGGCTGCCCTTTTATTTTTCAGCCATGATTTGTAACCTCTGTTGCAAAGCAGTATGAGATCAGACATACAGATAAATGCATGTGCTTATTATTAACACTAAATATACAGTCCCCACTAGAGCTGCACTGTGTTTGAGACCAATGCACTAAATGTGTCGGAATTTAAACAACGTAAAAAAACCATTGCGTTCATATATGAAAGCACATTATCGTCGCGGCCAATCAGACGCAAAAGCAGTGAAACGACAAACACCAGCTTAAATATCAAATAATGACAATTTAATGACAAGACATTGGCAGCATCAGATCCCCACTGTGTACAACGTCTCAGCTAAACATTCATTGATTTCTTAGCATATGCAAAAAACAAACAAACCAAAATAAAATGATTAAAAGTTGTTATAATATATGTTCCAAGTGTTCTGGATGTTTCCACCAAACAGTGTTGCAGACGGGGCTCAGAGTGAACTAGTGAATGATACAGATTGGCTGTAGCAGTTCTCCACATCCACCTCTGTGTGTCTGCATGCCTGCTGTCTGTCACTGACTCTCAGGTCACAGAGCTGACCTCTGGCAGCCTGACTGATATAGAGGGCCACATGTGTCAGTATGTGTGTGTACCTGACTACTATTCTCATTTTATCGACCTGTTTATCTATCTCTATATGGGGGAGGGAGAGAGGGAGAGAGAGAAAATGCAAAGAAATCTATCTGAATACACAGGAAAGAAGGAACTAAATAATCTAGTCTGCCTAAGCTTTATCTAGCCCTAAACAGAGCAGAATAACTGTGAGTGTCAGAGACAGAAAGCAGCGACGGATACTTTTTTTTTTTTTTTTTTTTTTTTTTTTTAAAATGACATCAGAAACAGCAGTATGCGACATTACGTGATGGCAGAGCTTCAGTTCATCCTTTGTCATTTTTTTTTTTTTTTTTTTTTTTTTTTTTTTTAAATAAATAGGACAGGGGGAATGAATGAGAGAAAGAGGGGGAGAGAAAGAAAGAAAACCAAAGGGGAGAAGAGACGGTGAGAAGGGGGGGGGAAGAGAGAGAAAAAAAAAAAGAACTCCTGGGTCACCTGTATGGAGAAAAAAAAACAAACAAACAAAAAAAACAAACAGAGGAGACAGCAAACAACAAAGAGTAACATAATAATAGAGAAAACAAAGCACCATCACAATAAACTAGCTAGTCATAGATGTCAATATTTACTAAATAATAAACGATATTGTGCAGCACGCAAGATAGACAGCGCACAGTGTGCTTTGAGGCAGCAGCCAAGAAAGCTTTAGTCCGCGTCTGTGAATACCCATGTGTGCATACCTGTGTGGATCAGCATGCTTGCATTCCAAAGGTTTCTCCATGTAATGATCTGCTAGGGAGTGTGGGGGGGCCACAGCCCCATCCTCCAGGATGTGAAGCGGGTATGGAGGAGATCAAAACTCCAGACATCCAGAGTCTAGTATACTTTGGCATGCAGACTGGAGCAGCCAGTTACTGAAACACCAACAGACCAAGTAGTGACGGATACTAACCAAGTGTTGGCTCAGTGACCACAAACTGGCAATAGAACACGAAGACACAAAATGTCATGCCAACCAAAAGGAAACAAAACATGTGATCACTGTTTGACAGGTGAGTCTGATGCAGAGATGCATTTCCTCTTGCAATGTGAGCCAGTCAGTGAGGCTATGAACATTTACTTTAACCAATTCAGTGCTGCAACATCTGAAAAGTAAAATTACTCACATATATCGACATGAGGGTCAGTGAATACAAACGATGCATAGCTGTTTAGTTTGTATACTCAACCGAGTTGAAATTTGATTGTCCATTTTATTGTTCTCTTCTATTGTAATACTGTGTAAACTGCATTTCGATGTTCTGCCAACACTGTTTTCAGAAACTGTGCTGCTAATTAAGCACACTTTGACAGAGAGAAAAAAATAATAAACATGTACTAAAAACGGTCTAAATTTTTCTGTTTCAGATTTCAAAAATTATAAAATTTTCTTTTCTAGAACAAATATCTTGTTTACTGGAATATGACTGAGTCATTTAAAAGGTATTACTTTAATCTCAGGTATACTTCATTGACAATTTTCACTATTTAAAAACTATCACACCTTTTATCAATGCGTTAAAATTACAACTTTACTTATTCTTTATTGATTTCACTAGTCAACACAATTACCGCTCTCAGATTTCGTTAGATGATGGCTGTCAAAAACCTTTGTTGAAAAATGTATCTTACTGTGAGAAACAAAGGGAGATAGACACATGTGCAAGGTATATGTGCCTCTCTCCATGCTGTACCTGCTGGATTTGGCAGGAACACGTGCTGTTATCTGACCCCGTTCTATCTTACCCTGGCTTAAGGCCAACCTGCCCAGGCCAAGCCAGGCACATCGGATTAATATCTGCTGGCCTGTTACGTGGCTCTGTCCTTACATCACAGTTTTCTGCTGCTGACTGGACAGTGAAGCTGTGAAGTTTAAGACGCGTGTCAAATTGCACACAGAAGCACACTGAGGTGCCAGGTGAGTGTCAGAGGTGCCACACTGGATTTACTGACAGAATAATTCCTCACATTTCACTTGCAATTACCATTTACTAATTCAATGCATCAGTGCCAAATGCCACACTCCATAAAGACTACATCAATACAAAAAAATCTCCATTAATTTCTCACATATTGAGATATTGAGCTCCTTTTTAATGCAGCTCATGCATGTGCGAGTTCCTGCTAATGCAAGCTATACTGGATCGCAGCCAGAAGCTTCAGGGTGCCAAAGTGAGAATCATGGCATGAAAGAGGCAAGTGATTGAGTAAAGCTGTATTATAGACTTAACTTTTAGAATTTTATCTTGAAGGCTAAAGAAAAGGTGGCGTGGAGGCCAAATCCAAGTAACTGTGGTAATTCAATTATAATGCATTTAAGAGAAAAGAAAAACAAGTATTGAACATAAAACAATAAATACTGCTTGATGTGGCTTTCTGTGGTTACAGCATGTTTTTGCTGAGGTATTGTGTTGAAGGTTTGCAATTTGGACTTGGCATCTCTAATCAAAGAAATGTGGACATATTTTTGAATTCTTCCTAGATTTTTCACCAGGCAATTAAAAACTACACAAAAACTATGCACATTTAATGTGCCTTTAGCGTACCAGCTCTTGCTCTCGGAATTTTATCATGACAATAGAGAAGCAGCCTCGGGGCCCTTTTAAGCTTCCCTCATTTCATTTCCATGTCTATTGCTCTCCGAGTTCACTTACATTTGGCTGTGCATCACCATGGCAGCGGACACTGGCCCTCACATCTGACTCAGACATCATCCAGAGCATTTCAGCTCTGAGTGAGTCATAATGAGTCCCACTCTCCGCTGCTACAGCGCTGAAAATAGGCTCACTTTCCTCCTTAAGATTTCTCTAGGGAGAATGTCTGTGATCATCTCTCAAAACACTCCTTTCATTCTGTAACAAACATGTCCCAAAATAAGAGACAGCCAGGACAGTTGGGATCCAGCCAAGGCAGTTTTAGGCAGTAATAAAGTGTGGATAACTGCACTTTTACAGATATACGGAGGAAAATAATATATGCACACACTTAAACTGCACATTAAGCGACCAGCTACACTTACCTACTCTTCACCTCTCCACACATAACCTAGAGAAATTAGTCTGAAATTGCTGACTGCATGCAAGACTGATTGAAACCACAGCTTTTCAGTAGACTGTTTTTGAACAAATGCTATTTATAGCTATCTAACCACCACTCAAAGTAATGCAAACAAAGTGAGTTTAGAAACTGACTTGTTTTTTTATTTTATTTAGATTTAGCAATATTTAAATTACACTCCCTTTGTTATTTATGGCAGCTTTGTTCAATGGAAGTTAGTTACGCACCTGAATTTTAAACAAGCTGTCAGTCTGCACTCTTCTATGTAAGCAATGCAAGTCCACAGAGAAAGCCTATCAACATGGGTCATCCAGAATGAGTTAATATCACCTAGAAAAAGAAACTGTAAAACTAAGGATTTTTTTCCTTGTGTGTGGTGTGTGTTTGTGTGTTGTGTTTTTGAGACACAGGCTCCGGGCTCATGGTTCTGCTAAGTATGAAGCATTTTATTGCGATGGGAGGGGAAGACAGAGGGAACACAAGGAGAGAGGGACATTTCCCTGCGTGAAATGTGTAAATGAGATTTGCTAAACCTGGGCATGACATTCATCCTGGGTTCCACGTCTGGGGAAACTAGACATGTCTGTATCTCCTTTTCCTTCATTTCTGAAATCCATATACTTCAAATAAGATTTGCTGGTCTGTCACTCATATAGACATGGGTAGTTTACCATTCACACACCTTGCCAGGTGCTACCTTAAAATACTTCTTGGCCACTTTTGCAGCCTACTGCGACAACCTCGAGGCTGAACTTTACCTCACTGATAAATTTAAGATATCAGTTAAGAAACCAATAGATTACATATTTTGCATATTTTGCAGTTCCTAAGCTACAGGCCCGTCATGCAGCACGCCGTACCTACCAGATAATACAATTAAAAAAAGGAGAAGCTAATTTCAGTCCTTAACAAGTCTAGTTTATAACAGGTAACCTGTAATTAACAGGTAACATTTCCATTACACTGACCAACACGACATGTAGTTACATGATTACCCAACAAGCAGTTTACTTGTTCAGTTTGTGTACTTTTTAAATACCACATACATTTTTGCACGTTCTTTTAATATGCTCTCTGGAGCCATGCCATTATCTTCTATTACACTTTGTTAAACATATTTATGTAATTATATGCAATTAGATGTCACATTGCTATCCTTTCAATCTCAATAAATCCTTTCACGTCAATAAAAACAAAAAATACTTTCTACACAAATCGACACAATCTGTGTGCACGCAAAGATTTAAAGTGGTTCCACTGAGAATGATTAAGTATACGGAGCACAACTGCGCAACAAAGAGATATCTTTCTGTCCAAGAAAACCACCCTGTGTGCTAAAAATAGGTCCATTCAGAGCAGTGTGTAAAGAGGATCTGCTACAGCTCTCCTGGCAAAAGAGCCCATGCTCCCAATCCACCCCACCACCCTTCCGATGAGATTTGCTAACCTCGTGCAAATGTGCCAGTGACCGAGTCTCCTCTCCCCTTCAAGACCTGTTAAGGTCTCCTAAGACAGTGATTAACATCATTACAAGTGTTACTTAAATCTGCTGCCAGAGAGGAAGAAAAGAGCAGCACGATGCTCATAGAAAAGATACAGTTTATAGCACTTAAATGTTTGTCTGATTAAATAGTATTATAAATACTGATGACATTTTAAGATATAATATGTGCAGCGAGACTAATAAGAGACTGAGGGATATGACTCGAGAATGCC
Source organism: Rhamphochromis longiceps (assembly GCF_057381845.1). Lineage (NCBI taxonomy): Eukaryota > Metazoa > Chordata > Actinopteri > Cichliformes > Cichlidae > Rhamphochromis > Rhamphochromis longiceps. The sequence continues at coordinate 12,496,608 of NC_140577.1, forward strand.
AGAATGAAAGTATAATCAGGCAAAATGAGGGAAGTCGATCATTTATGGGTGTCCGGGGCCTTTCCAATAATTCTAATGATTTGAGATCATAAGAATTTTAAAGAGACAGACTGCATAAAACTGCTGAGAAATAATGGAGTCAATGGCTGGAAGAGGAGAGTGTGATTGGGATTAGAAGGCAATCTGGATTAGGTAGAGGATCTGCGGCTCATGCTGCTGCTACTGCAGGCATCGGATGACACATGCACAAAAATGCCAAGTCAGGCTGAGAGCCTTAGACAAGAAATGCATGAGCATATCAATTGGCATTTGTGCTGTCATTTGTCTTTTTTTTCTCCACAGGCTGAGTTTGTCTCTTATAATATCTCAATTTTCACAAACAGAAATCCCTTCAGAAAAAGATAAGATGTATATAGCGTACGCTCAAATTATACACTGTGTAATAGCTGTTTGGTTTAATATCTATAAAGTTAACAGAGCTGTGGCACAGAGTCAGATATGTATTCCATCGTTTTCAATACAATTGGCTCGTATAACAAGCAGCCTAATAATACTTGAAATAACTTAATTACTGTTCACTCTCCGCAGCGCTCTAATTATAGCCTTTACAAAAGAGCAGCAGTAATGCACTTTTAAGTGTAATGGGAGTTTACCTAATTAGGCCTATCACACACACGCATGCACACACGCACAGACACAGTTACACACTAGTGAGTGAACTGTCATTCAGTAATTAGTAATGGTGATGAAACCCTCTATTACCATTTCATTTACACACCATCACAGGGCACAGTCCGCTGACCTTTGTGCTTACACACAAGCCAAGCTTTTCTAACAGCTTTTAAAACAGTAATATCTTTATGACATAACTGTAGCACGGCTCAGCATGATGCATTAACGGGGATGTCATTTTATTTCGCCAATCAGTTAAAAGCCAGTACGGTATTTTACCATTATCCACTCTAGTAATGACTTGTGTTATGTCTCTATTAGTAGTGTTAATGAGTGGGCCGGTGCGGTCTGAAAACTGCAAATAAGAATGCCAGTCAAACAGTCTAATGAGATGTGAATATATATATATATATATATGCGTCTGTATTACAGACCTCAAGGATCATTATGGAGGTGTTGGCTCTTTTTTATCAAAGAGCTGGTGGGGTGCCCTAACAGTGCCCCTTTGAGGCATACAGATAACCACACAATCACCCAATGCGGATAAACGGATGAATTCATAAAATGATTTTCACATGTGACTTTTAAAAAGGAAAAAGAATCTATGGGATATCTTTCATAGGTATAGCTGGGTTTTTTTAACCTTCATTTGACTGATATGAATGTCCAAGAGGCCAGGGACCCTTGGGACCTCAAAAAAATTTTGATTTTCAAAAGAAACATTAAGCAAAGCAGAAATAGAAAATAATGATGTCAAATCATGTCAAATTATGAACAGAGCAAAAAAAAATTTTTTTATTAAGATGACGGTTAATAACAACAAGTTACAATACTCCCTCTTAAATGTTGAAAAGCCACTGCCCACCATGCTAAAAATCCAAATTCGGTCCTTGACTGATGCTTTTTCTAGTTGTGTTGAGTACATTAGGTAGACGATGATAGGCAATGAAGCTTCTGCACCATTAAGCCCTAGTATTAGAGTAAAGTAATGTAGCAGGGTCGGGACCCATTTATCCATTATACATACAATAGACATGAAACTTCATCACTTCCATTTATTCATTTTACAATTATCTCTTCAACAATTAGATAAGCTTACACATATGTAGAGCTGGGCGATATGAGATTTTTTCATATCACGATATGTTTTTTTCATTTCAGGCGATAACGATATCTATCACGATATAAGCCAAATAACTATATTTGTAAGATTTAAATGTGCCGTTGCTCACAAGTAAAATGTGAAATAATCAGCAGCTTGTTTTTATTTAAATATTTATTTCCCATAATAAGTTCGACAGGGTAGATGTACTTAAGGAACATGAGACTTTTTCAGATAGATAAAGGCAAATATTGCAAACTACACAAAAGGCAGCCGCTAAAGCGTTTAAGTTTCAAAATAGAACAAACGAAACAGACTACTAAATTGTCAATTCCACTTAGAAACAAAATATTAATTCTAAAAATAAATCTTAGTTTGTTTTACAGAAGAACAGACAAAACTGACTAACTTTTGTCAATATCAAATAAACTGAGAACTAAAAGGAAATTCTCAATCTCTCCTTGTTGTATAGCTGAGCTTTTCAAACAGTTTTAACAGTTACTTTAGTCTGACAAAAGCCGAATGACGAATTAGCGCTTCCAGTCAGAGACTGAGGCTACGTCCACACGTACACGGGTATTTTTGAAAACGGAGATTTTCCGTTTTCGTTTTAAAAAATAATCCCGTCCACACATAAAGGCAGAAATGAAGGAAAACGCTGCTATGAACATGCCAAAGCAGCAGGTGGCGCTAGATTCCTAACCGTGCAGAAATGTTGGCCAATCAGAAGTCTAGAAGCCTCGGTGGGAAAAAGTAAACAAAGCTGCGGCATAGAAGCAGAACCGAGTCGTATGTGTGGAGGGACAGTAACTGTGTGTATATGTAAGCATTTAAACACTGCAGAGAGTAGAATTAACAGTAACAGTATTGTAGAAATTCATTTCACCGAAACAATAACGTGGCGCACAGTGTGACGCATGCACCAGTTTATTGTATTTCCAGACTTGCTTTCGGCACAATTTACAGTGCACGCTACTGTTTTTTGTCAGACTTGAAATAGCCGAAATACCTTCACACTACGGAACTTCTTTGGCTCTTCCGTTCGACAATCTCTCCGGCATTGGAACCATCATCTGTTTTCTCTTCTGTAACCTTCGGTCACGCTCGGTTGATTTTTCTAGTCGGCACACTCATTTCCTCCATTACGCGCTGGCTCCATTACCCGCTGGCTGCTTCCCAAACAAACACACGTGCGGCTTGGCACTTGTGCTGTACGTAACAAGTCACGCGACATGACGCTGCGGCTGTGATTGGTTCGGCTCTGCGCTACTTAATTTAGATTGGCTGACCTTTTTTTTTTTTTTTTTTTTAAGAGGACAAGAGCGGCGAGGTCTATCACGATAGCTTAATTTCTCAATCGAGTAAAAGTTATATCGCGATACATATCGTTATCGTTCTATCGCCCAGCTCTACACATATGTAAAAACAAATACAGCATTCAATAAAATAAACACTAGCTCTTAAACCTACAAACTCCAAGGAAGTTTTATATTATCATGCAATTTGAAAGAAACTCAGCAAATGATAAGAAGCTCATCAAATAGGCTGCATCAACCACAATAACGCACACTAATAACTGTGTATAGTAAATATATGTTTTCAGTTGTGCAACATGATAGGCCATCATTTACATGGTCTACATGTGATGCAAAGCCTCTAGCTCTGTCTGGCGTGTGGAAAGAGCAAAACGACTCCATGTGCTATCTGACGGTTTATGAGTGTTCATGCTGTGAGAGAAAAAGACTATTTCCATTGGTTTTAAAATACTGTCGATTAAAATTAGCATTAAGAAGCACCCAGCTATAACCAGAACTGATGACAGTCAAAAATTTGAAGTGTGAACAACTGCTCTTTGTGTGCTTATGTGTCTATAAGAATAATTACATACCACATTATCCTATTGCAATAGAATCAGCATTGCAATGTACTCAGAAACACTACCTGGCAATGCACGAATTACTCTTTCTGCTAATCCCCAATACAACTATGCATGCCATTGGCCCTAGCACTTAGGACAAGTTAACATCAGACCACCTGCAACATCATAGTAATATAATTTATATAAAATAAAATAGTGTAACCATGGCCATCTTACATGTGTGATCAGTTTTCCTTTGTGCACTTGCTTTTTTGCTCCATAAGGTTTTAAACAACAAAAGCTGTTATCGGCTGAACTATACATCTAATGTCTACGCTTTTGTTTGCCATTCACGGGCAACTAGCTCGCTAACGCTATCAGTGTCTATATCTAGTATTTTGGAAGCTTTCCATCTGATATGTAATCAGTGTACATTCAGACAGGCATGCAGGCTGGCTCGCCATCCAATCTTTGCATTTGGTCAGAAGACAACATTTTATTTTTATTATCAGAACAGTTGATTTATTGACTGTAGATGTAAAACCATTTTCAACAAATAAAAAAAGAACAACTTCTGGAGCATAATTCACCCTCTAGCTTTAATATAAAAGTCAACAACTATTTGTGATGTCAAACTGTGTGTGCTGTAACCTGAACTTCTCTATATTATGTTTTGATAACTTTGTGTGCATGTTAGTGTAGTCAGGTCTTTTCATTCATTAAGATCCAATGTGTGATTTAGAAGCTTCCCTAGTTTTTTAACATATGGTATGTGCACTTGTGTAAGTACATTTTCATGCTTTACTGCTTTCCTCTGTTTTCTCAATCACCCTGTGTGCATGTTTGAACAGACACAGCGAGCAGAGGAGCGCAGCAAAACAGAAATATATGGTTTCATCATGATTGTGGACTCGACGTCAGTTACAGAAGCATATCTCATCCAGCCGTTGTATACCCCAAGGCTAAGGTGAGCAAATGATAGCAACTGCACGGTTGTTTTTTCCTTTTAGTGAAGTGTTATGGGTGGTCAGACATGTGGCAGATGTTCATTTCTGTCTGGGTTGGAGATGTTTATACTTTAGTACAACATCCAGTGGTTTTGAATCTCTCATATCACACCTAAGGGGAAGAAACATTGCCAAAGCTGTTTTGATGTGTCTCTTTTATTTATGTACATTTATTTGGGCTCTGGCTGTTGTCAGTAAAGCTAATGTTGCACCAAGACCACCAATACTTCATAGCCAAAGCACAGTCACCTGTTTCTTATCATTACTTCCTGTTAATTCTGTTAATGTGTAAAAGAGCATAGATATGGAATTTTCCAGCGCACAGCAGAAATTATAGAACAGAAATTGGAAGTTTTATATGTTGTGATTTCTTTTTCTGTTTTCCATTTGGTTGGGATTATATGTATTCACTAAAACGTTCGAGAAGGGTGTTATGAAGACTGCAAGCCAAGTCTCATCTAAACACTGGAAAACACTGATGTAAGTGCTCCATAATAATAATTAATCAAAACACATTTCTGAGTAGAAACAGATTGTCCTAATGGAAATATTTTAGCACGTGTGTCACTACCAAACAGAGTAGCATCTGTTTGACTGGACTTAACAGCGCTGAGGTCATCTTCCCATGTGAACGCTCTCATCCTGAAGATGGTCTGAAAAGCCACTAGTCTATGTACGGACATTTCAAGCTTACAGTGACAAGAATACACATTCACACATGGGGATGATTTGCATCATTGACAGTAAAAGGGTTTTGTTGTTCTTTGCAGCATTAAATTCATGTAGACACTAATTTTAAGAAAAATAAATATGAATTAAATATATACACTACAAAATGATTCCCAGTGTTCTGAAAAATAACTAACATTTTATCCACAGCTGTGTTTAAGTTCTAAATCTGAAAATTTCAACACTTACTTGGACCAGTTTTCAGCTGGAAAACCAGGCACCAAGTAAACAGATATAAAGCACAAGCAGTTTGCATAAGTAACATGAAAAAGGGATAAGTAGTCTTGATTTCTTCCTATACTGTTCAACTGTTTGGAAAGGTTTTGTCCGTTATCTTATCCCTACGCATATCTTTTGTATTAGAAAATGGCAGAAACACATTAATTACCTGTACATACTGAACTCCCTATAGCAAGCTGCATTTTGCTGACATAGTTTGTGCCCACTTGTCCTCCCAGAGTAAAGGGTTGCTAAATCAATACAAGGTTGTTGTTAATGTGCACCTTTATTCTATAATGAAATATTTAAGTGATGGGAGCAGCCATTTCTGGGATAGCATCCCCCACCTTTTCTAGTGTATGAGTTTATCAGTAAATGGGGGTCGTTTACAACCACTCACATTCACACCTGCAGCAAACTTAGAATTGCTAATCAACTTAACCCCGCGGATGTCTTTGGACTGTGGGAGGAAGCTCGAGTACCCAGAGAGGACCCATGCAAGCACAGGGAGAACAGGCAGATGCCAACCAGCTGGCGGATTCAACCCAAGACCAGCCCTGCTAGGTACTGAATATTACAATAATCTGAATCATGTGCTATTGACTTTGTAGTCAGCAGCTTTCAAATCAGTTAAAGACCTATGCAAGGTTTTGGACAGATAGCCAATACACAATGAAGCTGTTCTGGCAGCACGTGGTAGTCCAACACCTTTCTAAGACACGTTTAATTAGATTTTACCTTGCAACAGAAATTCACACACAGAAAACAAAACACTTTTGCACAAACATGGAAAACAGAGTGTTTAACTAATATATCTAATACGAACATCTGGTTTATATCATTATTCTTTTATTCTGAGAGAATACTCTGTAACTAGCTTTTCATTTAAAAAAAAAATCAAATCATCTAAGACTAAATTTGCAAACACTGATCTTTTTCTTTCCGTCTTTAAGATGGTTTCTGCAAGTGATTTGCACATCAGAAGCTTCTATCTTGATATTGCAAAAGGATTAGCCTCCGTCATCTGTGATATAAAACAGCAACAAAACAAACTACATACTATCAACTAATATTCCTATTTTTATTTTTGAAGCAGTGATCGCCAAGCCCTACTCTATGCTCCGTTTTGGTTTTTTTGGCTTATAGCCACATTTGACAATACTAAACACATTTTCTAGCAACACAGAAAAACTCCAGAGAATTTCACCCTATGGAAACTAGAACTGACTACTGCTAATCTCGCACATTTGGCAATTCTGCACAAGTCTTCCTTGACCTTTCTTTTGCTGCCAAGTCATCACAAACACAGTGAACAGTTTCCAGCCTTGACACTGAGTCAGACACAAACCACCAACAGCATGCATACTTCTACACAGCTAAAGTGTGGCAGACACACAGCAAACATCCATGGGGTCTACAATTCATAAAAAAAATGCAAGAGGCAGTTTGTTTGTTTTTTTAATCACAGCGAAGGATTTTCCAGATGGCCTTCTAAATGGGGCATTCTCGTGCTTATGTTAGCATGCCAAATTGCCGGCCTGTAACTCAAGCTGCACGTCCAACAAATATTTCATTATGAACTAAATCTATAACAGCAGCGGGGTTTTTATTAAGGCAGTTTGGTTTAAAAAATTCTTAGAAAAAACAAATATAATATGATAGTACAGCTGTTCATGCTGTTAGCAAGTGTACAGGTATAAGGTCAACCGGTTACGAAGTTAAAGACAAGCAAAACTGGAGTCATGACTGGTGACACTTTGGTCATCTGTGTCAAGAGGATTAGGAGCAGCTAGTGATCCCAACAAAGCCATGTGTCATAGCCACTGAGCTACACACTCCAGCGAGCACTGATCCCCTTAACTGACTCTTTTAACTGCCCCGGCAACTAAGGCGAGCTGACAGCGGGGCTATTTTCAGGCAGAAATCACCCTGGTTTGCACAGGGCCACAGAGAGAGGGGGCCATGGCCCATGCCATCGCTTTCCATTAGGAGAGAATGCAAAACACAGTGAGGACCTCACTTTGCCACTTTGCAGCAAAGAGCAACCTTTTGCTCACGACAGCTCCCACAAACAGATGAGGGACAAATGTGTTGTGACAACAGCTAATAAGTTGCCTGCGATCTGCTGGTAGTGTGTCACCGTGTGTGTGATTGTCACTGTGAACACATGAAGGTCCATGCGTTGTCTATGTTTATACTGAGAGTATATGCTTTGAATAAAGTAGCAAAACACACCAATAAGAGATAAATAGAGCTGCTAAGAAAGGTTGCATCTTGATACATGAATGCATGATACGCATTTGACATGCTTGATCAGCCTCTGTACTTTTGTATGACAGATTAAAGAGCCAATAGACTAAAATAGCAAGCAGGAACACAAATAACGTCTACAAATAGCCAGGGGCCGTCATAAAACACATTAGACTGCATACCAGTCACACTGATAAGCTTTTCCTACCGTTTAAAGTATAGTGTTACAGGGGTTATTACAGCATCCTATAAAGTTTCCTGAAAAGCGCTATCTAAGCAAATCTATTACTATTCATGCAGAGATTCCATTTGCATTTAAATGTGCATCACTATTTTCTTCAGATACATCAATTCCTGGTCAGCTGATGTTAACAAGCATCCATACAGCCATTATAAATAGAGCAAACAGTTCAAAAACCAAATGGCAATGCCGTTCCAACTCTCCACTAATGATCATCCGTCCCTAATACATGAGCTCATGGGCTAAAGTATGACCTTGGTCACCAAACCAGGAGGTAACCCAATTACCTTATGCTCTAGGCACTCCATAGAAGATATATTTACTTCAAATAACCTGACAGGGACACAGAGTTTAATTTTCACTGTGGGGGCCTGAATCAAAAAAGTGTATCAAACCAGATGACAGATAGTTTTTATTTTTTGATTAGACTTTTTTAACTTCCTCTTTCAAGTGACATCTCTTTCTGCCTTATTTAGAATCACTCAGCTTTAGCACAATGGTTCCCCGTGCAGAGCTCTGTGATGCAGTTTTTCTATACTGGGTGCTCATATGAATACTGTACCATACTAAACTGAGGCTGGAAATTTAAGCAGTGTTGCAGGAGTGCGTCATTAGAGTTGTACTGATGAATAAATTGCAGAGGTTAAATTCTGGTATTGAACATATCACTAAGTTACACCTTTTCTCTTTTTATGATTTCCAGTACTAAAGTCTCTGATGCAGGAGAGATGGCCTGGACTTAAAGAGCCAGAAATGAGCAATGAGAGTTAGAAGATTCATATGTGATGATCAAATGTAAGCCATTTTCAGTGGCTACATTTTTATTGGTCATAAAAGTAAAAATCTAAATATCAGTGTTCTCTTAGGGCTGAACAATTATGAACAAAAAAATATTTGATTGGTGTGTCATGTAATATAACACTGCCATGTGCTGCTGCATTTGACCCATGTAGAATTGTTAATGTAAAAATAAAATATGGGCTTCTTAGTCACCTAAATTTGGTGCATCTCTTAGAAGGAAAATAAGAAATATGCATAAAACTCCAAAAATTGTACTAAAAATTAACACCAAATGAAATCATCAGAGGACAATTTTTACCTGCATTGTCCTACATTCCTGTTAATTAAAACTTTGCAGAGTCCATCTTCTAGAACTAAATTATACAGTTTTCACTGTACCTGCATGATGGATGTAAACAAAATTCAAAAGTACGCCACAGCTGTGAAATCCCTCTACATTTCCCCTGCAATGTTTTGCATACAGCGCAATTATTGCCACTGAAGCAAACTAATTGCTTGGTGGGGACAATGCAACTTGTGTCCACTATGCTGGCCATTTTACAGAAGCCTTCATTACTTGCAGTGTTTAGTGGACATGTGTGTTTGATCTAACTGAATGTGATGAACTGGTGAGTTGTCTTTGTGAGCTGATGTGATGTCCGAGATAACGTTGAACATTTGACGTGTCCGCATTAGAGATCTTTGCACTGTTTTTCTTGGCCTTATGCACTCATCATACTGCACTTTGTGGTGTGTTTCCAGGCAGTTGAATAACTCAGCTGTGTTGCGTTGGGGTGCAGACGCAATTCTACACAACTCTCAGCATATGATTTGTTGTTGGTTAACATCACTTGCCTTAAATCTGAGCTACTTTCAAACAGCCCACTTCAAGGGATGAGCTTCCCCTTCCCCCTGCTGTGCCGAACATTTGAATTTTGCCATCCAGACTAGTCAAGAAAACTTTAAACTGTATGTTGCAGAGAACAGCTTTGATTGGCACATGTACTCTAGGCACATGGTCAGGTGCTGATTTACAAAGAACTTGATTTGCTTTTTCTTTGCGTTCTTACTGGTGGAAGACACATTTTTAATATCACTCGATCATCTTAATTTAATTTTGGGAAGTCAAAATCCTGATCGAGATTAAAATTCAATTAATTGTGCACCCTTATGTTCTATTCAAGTGTGACACTGAACTGCATAAACACAAAATTCAGCCAGCATCAAGTTATTCACACCTATTTCTACTGTCTAATAATTTATTTTAGAAAGCCCTTCCATTAAAATTGGAAGGTGCATATTCTATATATTCACATCTTTTGAAAAGAGATACACACACTCACAAGTGTGAGGAGAAGCAACAATAAAAATAAAAAAAAAGCTTTATCTACCCGTGCCAATATGACAGTAAGCCAGCAGGCACCTTCCCAAAGACCTGACAGTAAACCAAAATTAAATAGAGCTATTACTGATGCTATTAGTTACAGCTTTGTTTGACAAGTCAACCTGTCTATCTTGATACAGGTCTGCTCGTGAAACAGAACACAGCAGGATTACCAAATATTTCATTATTCAATCTGGACATTATTTTTATGTTATTCTTTCTCCAAAGAATAACAGACAAAATGCTTTCTGAATACACTTATATATCAAATTAGCTTTAAAAAAAAAAGCAGCTTCCTATAATACTTAGGGATGCATTACAGTAATGAGATTACCACATCTGCTTGAGATGCTCTGCCATCATACTCACCTCTCTGCAAAATGACTGTCTCTAAAGACACTTTCCTTGAAATGCTCTGGCGCGTGGCAGTGAATATTTGTGCTGTCAAAGGATTAAAACATCACACCATATCTAAAACTATTATAGCTACCACTCTTCCAATTTATTTTACTTTCCTGACACAGCTGAGCAGATTTTAATTTTCTCAAAATAAAAAAAAAAAACAGCAAGAAAGAAAGAAAAGCAGTAAAGACTTTTTAAAGGTCACTATTATGAGGTCTTTGAACTGCCATAACTGCAGTCTTCACACAGGAAGCCATTTAGTTATAGCAGGTTTAATTTGCTGCATGGGGGAAAAAACTGGAAGCCATTTGTATGTGTGAATGTTTAGTATTTGACAAGGTGCCAGTTCTCAATTTATGCACTTGCAAAGAGCACATTGTAATATGCTGTTTAATGTGCATATTACAGCTATTTGCACATTGTGCTGTTCCTATGATAAGGCACGCTGGCATTTTGATTAACCTGCGCTTTAGGAAACCTGCAGAGGTTTGGGACAGACTAGCCCTCCTCCCTCCACAACCATCAGCCCACCTCCACTACCCCTCCATATCCGGAGGAAGGGTGCGGGATCGATGGCATGCCGGGATGCTATTAGAGCTGAGGCAGCCAGGCAGCTACAAGTTCAAAAGCAAAGTGTGGGAGGAGAAATAACACAAGGTAATTATCTGGGCCCCGCTAGCTACCGCCAAGGTAATCTGTAGAGTGGAGGACGAAGGGGGGTTGCGGAGGTGGTGCTCAGGATGTCGGTCCATATTTGGCTCAACTCACTGCACTCAGTTCAATCCAGCAAAAGCTGATGAAGACAAAAACTTTCACTTTACTTTCCTCACATATTCTTTGCATTTTGATACATTAGCTATTATATCACCTTTCACTGGATCGTGCTGAACTTGAATGTTAATCGAAAAAATTAGGCACCACAGATAATGATATATATAAACAGAAGACATCCCAAGCTTTCGCACTGCAGCTGAAGCCACATTGCCTAGCAAGGTGAGATGCCATCTGCTTTTTTACAGTTATCTTAATAATCACGATGAGCAAGAAGTAATTAAGCAAGTGCACCAACAGCATCTGGACAAGTCATCACAAAGTCAAGAAAGTTCCACTTACCTGACTTGAGCTCGCTCAGGTTGATTTTACAGTTTAGCAAACATGAAATTCATTCAAATCTGGACCCAGTAACATTTGCACAGATTTTAATTTTCGGATCGTTCATTTGAAAGTGCACACAAATTCAGTCGAAGCAATTTAACATAATTTGCTTCCTCTGTTCCTGAATGTTTGTCATTTGTGTAATCAAATACAACAGCAATAATCACTGGTACGACTGTTCCACTCCACGCATAAAAGCTCACTCCCCAGTGACTCATTTCTAATGGAAAGAAAACACAAATTACCACATCGAGGGAGGAATAGATCAGTCGGTTTTACATTCATGAGAGATAAAATAAACTGTCCGTAAAAAATAGAGTGCACACAGGTACAGGCATTAACACACTCACGTAGACAGCCCCTTTAGAAAACTGTAGAGAACAATTATAAAAACTGCATGCTCAGCAAGCTAACTCCTACAAGCAGCCATAGGCTTTGCACTGCCGACTTATTTTTGCTTCCAGTGCAGTTAATGAGTTAAAGGTCAGTAGGCTGTTATGACACCAATTAGTGCAATATTTCAAATCAGCACTGGTGCTCATCAGCAGTGGTGGGCCGATGCTTTGAGATTTCAACAGAGCTAATTGGAGAATAATCCGCACAAGGCGATTCATCATGGTGAGGGATGCAACTGAAAGAATCCCTCAGGGTCGTTTAGAGGTCACGGACTGCACTTGAGATAGTGTCACGGATCAACGTGGGGGTAAGGGCACAGCAAATATCCGTGCGGGACCACGTTAGGGTTAAGTGCACGATCAGATTCAGCACATTATAAATCAACACATTATCAATCACCACAATACTTGAAATGTGCAATTCACTTGTATTTTTATTTTTATTCCTATTTATTCTATTTATCCCCTTCGTATATTTTATTTATATTTGTCTCTGTATTTATATATGTGTGTGTATGTGTGTGTGTGTGTGTATATATATATATAATATTCTGTAACTGTAACTTCTGTCGGTGCTGTGCTTTTTGGAAATCGAATTTCCCAGAGGAACCCACCCGAGGGATTAATAAAGTTCTATCTTATCTTATCTTATCTTATCTTGTGTTTCTTCTACAAAATGCCTGGGTGCTGAGCTGAGACTTTTCTTTCTCTCTTGTCAGAGGCTCTTCGTGGGCGTTTTTAATTTTTCGTTCCTCCTGACAGGTCATTTCAGAGAGCCATTTGTGGTCTGAACACTCCCTACATTAGTCAGTTACTCCATACACATCTGGGCACACTGCCGAGGGTGGATCAGATGCTGTGACTTTTGACTGTCTGGTCATCAGCTGACCTTTAGCAGAAAGACACCTTACAACAGCTGGAGTCTCTTCTGTGCACAAATGTCCAAACAAAGGGCCAAACAAAGTAGCAAGCTACTGCAGAAGTAGCAAGCTATGTTAGTTACCTTTCAGTCTGAAATGTTTAGTTATGAACAAACACCCTAAAATATTCATGTAATAATAGTACAGACGCAAGATTAAAATAGTGAATCCTGGTGTCTCTGATCTACTGATACGGATTATCAACGGTGAATCAAGTGGGGTCAAATGTTAAATCCAGGATACCAATTATATATTATTAAACGTATAACTCAGTTTATGGTTGGTCAATTGACACCATGGTGTTAATAGAAAACAACCAAGCTGAAAAAAAATTTGGTGAGACATTTTAAATGCTCTTTTTGAAAAAAAGCCTGCTCAAAAAGAACAGCCTACAGTTAGCATGCAACATTAAAAGTACAAGCTTGGGATTAATTGCTCACTAAAGGGTTTTTCATCAGGTTGAAACAAATGTTAAACCTTTACTTTCTTATTCCTGGGAATACAGGGTCAGTCTGGGGATTCAAACGGGAAAATATACTTTCGCCACCTAACTTCCTTAACCTTTATGCAACAGCTGACTGAACTCATGATGACCTTATATGCCACCGCAGCTCTAAGCCTGCGCCCACAGGCCAAACTGTGTCACCTCATTCTGTATGATGCATCACTAATAAACAACAGGGCAGGCGAGAGGCGAGCACCCTTTAACAAGGACAGAGCAGTGGTCCATTTCCACTGATGACATCTTGATGAATTAACACTCCAGAGGAATCGATGAATCCACGGCCGCAGTGGCCTGCTTGCCAAACAGTTGGTCAGGCCAGTGGCGCTGGGACCCGCGGTCCCCAGGCGATGTTTCTGTGAAAATGCACCACTTATTAGAATTATCTACTCTGCTAATTAACAACAGAGAATGGGGAAAAAAATTAAAAAGGACAAAAAAAATGCCCACTTCTGCTTGCTTCAATTAGAAAAAGGTTAAATGACAGCGACAGTGGTCTTGTTGCATGTTGTGGTTTGTTGTCTGCTTATGTGGAAACACCCACAGTAAAATTAAAAACTAATGTTTAATGTTGCCTCTGTGAGCTTGTTAGAAAACCTCTGCTCTCTGAAATGTAAGCCTTCATGCCCCATTGCTTCACAGTGCAGCACAAACAGCTAAACACTGACAAATGCCCCTGTTCAACATTAACAGACTGCACTCAGCCTTCCAAGGTGGCAACATTTATCATTACAGCCATTAATGTAAGATATTTGTACAAAGGTTTTGATTTGTCAGTAGACAATAAAAGCAGACATGGACGAGTCAATGTTGGATTTAAAAGGCATAGGTTGAGGTTTGAAAAATTAAATCTTCACACCAACTGCGGGTGGTAGACCAGTGTATGTGTGGAAATTCTGATGGTCTTATTGTGCTGAATACCTCAAAGGCAGGAGATCTTCTATCCAGTCTTATAGATGGTGTGTATTCATGTGTATGTCAAAGGACTGTAATAAGAGACTTTAGTGAACTACCTGAAAGAATTCAGATAGCGAACATAATCTAAGTTTGCATGGTCACAAAGTATGTTATCCTACAGTACTACTGCACAATTACAACTTATACAAGAATTTGTCACAGACTGCAGTAACTGCAACAAAGCAACTAGCTCCATGAGCAAAGGGTGTTTTTGTTACAGTTCCATTATTCCACAGGTCCATATTCAACATCCTTTGTCCAATACATTCACCATCCCTCCTCTTGCACATGTCCAAACCATGTCAGCCTTGCCTTATAAATTGAGCTGTTCCACTGACCTCCCTCTCATTTCCACACACGTATCCACTGGCTTTCATTCCTCTTCTCTCCAGAGTATACCTCCTCCTCTCTTCCACCTCCTCCCCACTCTCACTACAGATCATGTCGTCTGTGAGCATCATAGTCCACGGAGGCTCCTGCCTGATCTCATCTGTCAACCTGTCCATCACCGGTGCAAACAAGAAAGGGCTCACAGCTGATCCCTGATGTAATCCCACCCCCACCTTGAACCCATCTGTCAATCCTACTGCACACCTCACCACTGTCTTGCCCTTACATACTTCTCTGCCACTCCTGACTCCTCGTGCAGTACAGTTCTTATCATCACTTTATTATATGCTTTCTCTTAGTCCACAAAGACTCACAGCAACTCCTTCACTCTCAAAGCAAATATCACATTTGTAGTACTCTTTCCTGGCATGAGACAAAGGGCCACAAGCCAGTGTAGTCCTAGTGTCAGTCACAAACCAGAGGGATGCATCAGGAAGGGCATATTCGCCAGTTCAAATATGTAGATCATCAAGAATGAGGTCGCTAGCATTAAACGTGAAAGTAAAAGTACTGAAGTAATAGTTGCTTTATTTGATCACAGCTGCAGAAAAATCCCCTAACTCATTAAACTGCAGAAATTTTAGACATAAGTGCAAAGACTTCCTTCAGGTTAATACCTAATATTAAGTAGAGTTAAATGCTACAGTAACAAGCTGAAACTCAACCTAAAATAACTGCATTGTATGATTATGACTTTTTGATGTTAGTTTAATGCTTCAGAGGCCCTTTCACCTCACTAAGTTGGAAACCCTAAAGCGTGATGTCGATTACTGTACGCTCAAACTCTGCTCAAAGAACTCAAAATTGATACAGCAAGCCATGACAAGCAACCCATTCAGAGCTGCCAGTAGCAGTCAGTCCAGTCATCTAGTGAATGTTTTTGATATCTGTTGTGGTTATTCTGCCTCTATCTCTTCTCTGCTCTGAGGCGTGCAGAGCCTCTCGGGCTGATTGACGGAAAGAGGTTCTGGCTCCTGCCAGAGAAGCATGATTGACATCCTTGAGATGGAGCACAGCCAGTGAGGATTTTACTGTCACTCTTGGACGTGCAGAGGGCTCCAAAATGGCAGAGGGTTGATATGTTTGAGAATGAGCGCTCGCATGAGGGAACTGCACAATCCACTTGGGTTTTGATAAGTAATAGGAACAGGTCCATACCACAGCGGTGCTTGATATTTTTGCGTTGACTGGACCCTTTAAAACAACTGAGGCATGAGAGCAAAAGTAACTATAGTTTCGAAGCAACAATGCTTTGCAAACATGTCCTTGCAGAACTGGAGAAGTGTCGAAGCTCATGATTGAGGACTGACAACGCTTAACACTAGAGACGGTCCGATATAGGGTTTTTAAGACCAATACTATTAATAGGGAATTTAAAAATAAGATATTGGCCGATATTTATTCTTTCAGGCACACAAAACAAGCAGGTCTCCCAAACATTTCTTATAAGCTGTTATTTATGAGCCATTACTTATATAATATGGCAATGTAGGTTAAAAATAAACGTGTTATAATGTTGCAACAAGTTATGATTATTCATTCATGGCCTGCCTAACGCTCTAATGTGTTTGTCGCATTCCAATCACGTGCGTTGCAAACAGGTAAGCTGCAGAGCGCCCTCTGGTGGGCAAACAATACAATGTACAACACTCGCAACCTGGCTGAAGGGTGTTTCGCCTGTCTCTTCTTTACTTCTCTAAATTTAAATTTTATACGGCAAGAAATTACAATTATTTGCTGATACCAATATATCAGCAAATAGCTAGGATAGGCTAATATTGCTAGCTGCCAATATCCATTGTGCTCTTCCTAACGCCCCACAACATAAAAAAATGTATTGGCAAAAAATGCAACTTGGCTTTTAAGCACTGGAAAATAAAACACACTCAAAGTACAGGATATTTCCCACATAGCTCAACAGTCAGGCAGGATCTCATCACTCAACACACACATACACATGTACAGACACACCCAGACCCAGCGCCTGCAGATGTGCAGCAGTGGGAGCCTGTAACTCACTTTTTTGTCGTCTTTCTGCGTTGCTGGCTGTGCATCTTTACTGTGGTTGTCAGTGGAAGGCCTGCCACCGGCATCCATCTGTCTGTCATCCACTTCATTCTGCTGATCGGCCCCTGACCGAGGAGAGCCCAGAGGGCAGGGCTCAGGCTGCTGAACACCACTTTGGACCTCCATCTTCCCCTGCAGTGCCTTTTAATGGTAGCACGAGATTGCAGAAAATAATGACGAAAGAGTGGATGAATGAAACACTTGGACTGACTTACAAGTTATGGTTGTTTTCACAAAATCTCTGCACCAGTGTTTGTATTCTGAGACATATCTCAGTCTGACATCACTATCGATTTCCAGTATTTATTACAAAAGTCGTTCGAGCTTTTCTGCATTATAAGTCATATCACTGGAACACAACTGTGGGGTAAATATAATCCCATCTTTAAAATTTTCAAAAACAAGGGAGACATTTAGACATTTCACATCAATAAAGGCACGGGTGTAATCACTAATATTAAATGGCATTAAAGCTGGAGTCTGTTTATGTAAGTTAGCCTTTAGGATTTGGGTATCATGCATGACTAACTGGAAAATTTGAGGACACTCAGTCATAGTTAACAAGTAAAAGGTCTGTCAAGGAAATTCCCATCAGGCTCTGGTTGCCATTCTCTCAGCTACAAATGAAATAATTAAAACTTAATAATAATGATTATATCACAGCACAAAATGATTTGCTATCCTTCCCATGGCACTGCACTGTATCCTAACCTAACCTCTGACTTTGCACAATATTATTAGTCCCCATGTGAAAATGTAATTTTTATAAAGGGAATTACCCAAGTGCTGTTAAACAAAGCTTAAAAGTTTTATTCTGAATGTAATGGATCACTTTAATCCATGAAACCCTGAAACTACCAGAGTCAAAATGATTAGCCCACCCAACGCTAATAGTCAATTGTGTATCCTATCTGCTGGAAAACAGCGCATGTCATTTGTTGTAGTTTTAGGTAAGTCTCACACACGTCTCCTGATCTGAGCCTATTCTTTTTTGGTGAATTTTACATGCTCCTCCAAATTTGTGGTCTTCTGGCATGGACTTCCCTCTTCAGTTCACCCTACAGATTCTTAATGGGATTCAAGATAGTGCAGGCCAGTCAATGGCATTCACTTTGCTCTTATGGAAGTAGTTCTTCACCAGGGCTGACGTATGTATTGTGTTGCTATTGTGTTTTGGTGCTGGCTGCTTGAGGTTTTCTTTCAGAATCTTCACGTCCTTCGTTCTTCGTGATTCCTCCCACATTGATAAAATTCCCAGTTCCAGACGCACTGAAGCATCCCACAGCATAATACTCCCACCGCCGTGTTTCACCATGGGGACTGGGGACAATAGTCTTTGGGTTTTACACCTCTCCCATCTTTCTCCAAACTAAAGCATCTTTGTGGCTAAAGAGCTCCTTTATACACTGGAAGAATGTGCTTCCAGCATGCATAATGTTTCTCTTTCTTTAATTTGTCTTAAAAGTGTCTCTTCTGCAAAAGCAGAGTTTATCTTGATCTGCAACCTTGCAGTCCACTCTTGTGCAGGTTTCAAGTGATTTTCTTCATTCAGACTACAATTCCAGACTTGGTTAAGTCACTCACATCTTGGCTGTTGTTCTGGAGTCTAAACACATCATTAATCACTAGTTTTCTTTTAAGGGTCTTTGAAATCTTTCTCTTCTTACCTCTGATGGGCTTGTTCTGTACACCGTGGCTCTCTTTGAGTTTTCTTAATGATACTTCTCACTCCAGTTGATGACACTTGGAAACAGTGTCATAACTTTGCATATCCATCTCATCCTTTGTGAGCATCAACAACTCTTTTTCTCGAGTTAACTGATTTATTTTGTTGTTGTCATGAGGGTTTCTCAGGTGTGAGCTCAAACCTTTGCTGAAGTGTTTATACTGTTTGTAAATTGGAAGATAAACCTCAGTTTTCATTTTATTTTACAAGCTTTGGGCAACGTTAAAGCACATAATTGCACAGCAGTGGTTTGTGCTACGGCTCAAAAAAAGGTCAGTTTTCAGTGGGCTAATAACCCTGGTCATTTGGGGTGGGGTTTTTTTACCCAGATATTATGCTGTTATTGTGTGGAAATCTAAAGCGAACTAATATTTTTAGAAATAGGATGTTGAAAATCCCTTACTCTGTTAAAAAGCATTTGGGAAGATTTTGAGAAAAACTTTCAGTTTGGGGACTAATAATTCTCTCCTAATCTGTATGTGTTTGTCACACTGAGAGCACTTAAAAAAATAAACTGGATAAATAACAGATGTTTAACAAAAATTCTGATCAAACAACATGTTTTAAATTGTAACCTTATAATCTAGAACAAAAAAAAAAAAATCATTTAACAGTGTGGTGCATGCAAGGAAGCATTATCTCAGTAGTGAGGACTTGTTTTTCCAGGTCTCCGAACAATAAAGCAGAAGACAAACAAAGTAAAGACAAGTGACCTCGTTTGAAGGACAGATCTGAAATCAGCATCGGGTCGATGTTTAGCATCTGAGTTGCTTCATTTTGCATTCTGGGGCCATTAATAAGTTATGAGGTCAGTTGGTTGTTCTTGCAACTGAGATGAGCTGCCTCATAAATACATGTCCTGAAGGACCTTTCACTGAGCATTATAACGCTGCAGCCCAGTGAAAACTGGCACAGACACAGACAGGTGAACTTCACCTGTTGGTCCCCGTTAATGAACCCTTGTGATGTTCCTCGAGTATTATCATTTAATTGTTATAATGCAAAAAGGTTACAAAAGCACTAAGTGGGACTAGAAGTGACTAACTCTGCAAAGATTATCTTAGCGTGTGGCGTGTCAAAGGATACACCTCTTGCAGGTCTCTCTATGTTTGGCACCTAGCAGGTGAGGCCCGAGGTCAGTGCAACATTCAGTGTTCAAAGTTCTCCTTCTTCAGCTGCTAATGTGAACTCGCCTGCTAGGTCTTCCGTTCACGCTCACAGCTAAAAATGAAGCTGCAGCTAACCGTGGACGTTTCACTTAATGCACACCAGAGCAACTCAAACATTTTCTAACGTCGTCCCGACTTCAAGCGACAAAAACATCCTCCCGAGGGGGTTGTCGCTCCTAGCGCTGTGCCTGTGATATTACAATGGCTTCAACAGCGTAACGGCAGCGGCACACCAACACAAACAAGTTCCAAAAGAATGCCGAAATACCTCTGTCACTTCTTGGCTCCTCGTTATGTCAGAAGCATATCAAGAGGAAGATGCGGTAGTGCAAATTGCTTTACATCTCTGTTGTTGCTCTGACGCGGAAAGCCACAGCAGTCTGGGGCACAACAACAGGCAACCGCTTCATTTAGTTGTATGAGAAGTTATTCCGTCAAAAGCTGGCCGCGAGGCTTTGAGACGCTCAGCTCGAGCCCAGGAGGCAGTGCACGATGTCAAAGCCACACAAGCCGCTTCAGCTGCTGCTGCTGTCACGGCGGGCGTGTCCCCGCAAGCTGTCATCAAACAAACCCACCTCCCGGTTACACCGAGCCCGTGTCAAAAATGCTGCCTTCAGGTACACCTCGAAATATCCGAGAGAGCTGACGTTTGACATCGCTGTCGTAGAAAAGTTGCTATAAAGCAAGCCGCTTTTCATACTGAAAAGTAGCAAAAAAAGATTAAAACGTTAGTTTTATTTTTTTGTTATTATTTATAAGAAACGTAGTCATTTGAAATCGTAGCGAGTGTCCTCTATGTTGCACTTTTTTCACACAAATGGCAAAAAGAAAGCAGACATACTACTCTGCACGAAATGAGAGTATAACACAGCTGCTAATTGTAACTGCTAGTTCTACTAACAATTGATTCTTTTTCCTCCTTTAGGCCTTCTAAGCAGACATTTCCTACAGTTTGTAAAAGCAGCAAAAGCTCTGTTACAGTGGGAGGGGCCGACCTACACGGCTGGGGGTGAAGTGAAGCCGGGCCAGTAACACCTAAGCAGGCAGTGCAGGTCGAAATAGATTTATTATGTAACGTGTGCACTGCAAAGCTGTGATACTTTAAAATGATAATAATCACCGTCATGGTGACATGGTGATCTTGGTTTTGGCTGAATAGGGTAAGTGTGTGGGAGTAAAAGAAACGATATGGTTATGGTATGTTTTACAAGTAATCTGTAACCTAACACAAATGAATCTCATTTAAATTCTTACATACAAGCTGTTAAACAGTCATCCTTTTTTCATTGATTATTTCTTTATTATTTTAAAAATATTACTCTTCAATTTTGGACACACGCCGTCTTTAATCCAATCAAAACAATGATTGATAAATCTGCTGAATCTATATAATTGAGCTTTGTGTTGCGAATTTCGACGTACATTTCCTGAGAATTACTGTGGACAAATAATTAGAAAGCCTCGATGATGGCCACAAGGTGGCGATATAAAATCAATAAACTCTGAGAAGAGCATGTCAAAGAGGATGCATGCTTAATGCATTGCTGCTTGAATTATAAAAGGTTTTAAAAAAGAAGAAGATGGTAACCAAATCACAACCAAACTAATAAGTGTCTGATATGCTATCATCTGTGTGCCAGTGTTAAAGAGTGTAAGCCTATCTGTGTGGTGGAGGCAACTATAATAAACCAGTAGGTGCTATTATATGTAAGCAATATACAGTGTGTAGTATTTTAGACAGATTCACTGTTTGCCCTAAAGATGGGACAATAACGTGAGATATGCATAACATGGGTCCATTGTGCTATCTTCATTGCCTTCCTTTCGTCCTGCTATACTGTTTCTCTGTTTCATCCAAGCAGGAGGGATTTTACCCAAACGAACAACTGCTCTAACAGGCGGACCCTCGTCTGTTCTGACAGAGCTGCCGCTGCCAGAGAAGGCAGACAGGCAGTCAGAAAGGCAGGTGGATCGGCGGGCAAACAGGCGGAGGGTTAGGCGCCACAAGGAGCAGGAGACTGGGGCCTCGTACAATCGGGCCCATCAGCCATATTCAGCCAGGCATGTGTCCCCTGCCTAAGCCAGCAGGGACACACAGTCAGGCATGTCGATGGCCTCAGCCGGCACAAGCAGATGTTTTCTGGGTATTGTTGTTCCGCCTCTCTGGTAATTGTTTTCCTTCAGGACCAGCCAGTGGGACAAGGTGCCAGGTTGTGTTGTGGGAAGGAGTTATGAGGAGATGGAGAGACAGAGTGTATTATCAGTCAGCAGCGCTTTGCAGGCTGCTGTATGCAAGCTGTCCAGCTTTTTCTTTGTGCTCCATGCCGCTTGAATTACAGTACGAGAGACTGAAAAGAATTAAGCATTTGCTATTTGGGCTTTGATTTTGCATTTCAGTGTTGAAATGCAAGTATCGCTCTGGCTGCAGCAGGGTGGCATGCAAATTGAGCATCGAGTAGCCTTTTGAGGCCTTCGTTTTTAGCACAATTTCAGTTAGCACAATTTCAGTTTGTGTTTCAGAGCATAGCGTGGTGCTGAGGCTGGAGTTATGTGTGTCTTACAATCAGTGCAGTGAATTGGTGTTGTGATGTCAGTTTACCCTCGCAGACACTTAGCAGTTTGTTGTGGTACAGAGAGCAGCTAATGCACTCAAACTGTGTTAGGCACTGAGTGTTATCCTGTGATCCCATGTTGAAAGTGCCCTCTTAATTAGCACAGTGAACTACAGAGACCTTATTATGGGGTCAGATGTTCTCCAGAGCTCCTTGAGAGCAGAAACAGGAAAGACCCACTAGGGGGCACTTTGAGACTTTGGATCAAAACTGTGAGTAACAGCCTATTTCCTAAAGTAAACTGTTCAATACTTAAAAAAATTACTGATTTAAAATTTTCTGTAAATTACTGGCTATATTTACAATTTTTAATCATGTGCGTTTGCTTTGACTGCTAAATGATGGAACTCTTGGTTGCTTTCTAAAGCTTTTATCCCGAAGCTTCATGGATGTTTTTGTCTGTGCTCGGACTCTACAGCTAGAGTACACGGCTCCATCCATCACTCAAACTGTTTGTCATTTCAGTGCTGAACCCAAAAGCTGCTCGGCATCCTCTCCCAGCAAGGAGCACTGACTCAAAAGAAGGATCCTGAGGTATGATGAAGCTACTCTTATCTGTTGCCATAGCATGCCACACTTCTGTGAAGATGCAGCCCACACTAAAAGCTAGTGTCAAGATGTTAAGCTTTTTTTCAGACTGACGCAAGATGTAAGTAATTTGGTCCAGTCCTGTTTTCTTTTTCTTAAAAAAAAAAAAATATATATATATATATATATAAATATATAATTGTAGGTGTTAAGCGCACTGTTAAGAGCATGTGGGGAAGGCAGACAGAAAAAGCCGTGGAATCTGCTGTTCACGAGCAGAGCATTGGATGAAGACTGCATTTCATAATCTGTCCTTGCTGCCAAAAGATGCAAGTGAAAATAGAGCCGATGTCACATCTGTCTTTTCACTATTTTCGAAGCCATGCAGGATCCCAGCGTTTGTGTAATCCCGTTGCGAACATCATCCAGGCCAGGCGGAGAGTTTAGACCTTGTTGCTCTCCATGCGTGTATGTCTGTGTTTCATGTGCTTTTTTGTTTGTTTCCACCGCGATTTGTTGGGCCTTTCTGCCACAGTGCAGAACCGTCTGAAAAACGAAGAGGCATCTGAGGCCCCCGTGGCCATGGGGTCACACCGCAGCCTTGTGAAGCTGTGGCGGTTATCAGCACGCCTCACTGTACGCTGCACAACAGTCCAGCCTGATTACAGAGTAGCACCTTAGCCTGCCGTATTTTTCACACCTAGGATGAAGGAGTGACAGCATCTGTGGGATAAGATTGTGCTGGATGAGATGAATTTGCACAAGGAAGGGTGGGTAGCATACCTGAACAGAAAAAAGTACATGTAAGGAGAGAAAGTTTGTCTTTTTTGGGCCTATATAGTGATATATTCTTTTATTAAAGAGGGGGCAAAGAATTGATTCTCTCCACGACCTACAGACATGATTTTACATCCTAATGTTTATGTGTAAACTTTAATCATCGTGTTTATGTGTTTGCTTGTGCACATGGATGCCTGCTCCTTGCCAGTGAATCATACCTGTCAAAATCATATTATCCATGACTCAAACCCCACCCACTGCTGGCATAATTGACAGTTCAGGCACAGATGAAAAACCACACGACAAATAATCACCAAAATATAGCCGCTGCGGCGTGAAAAAAATAAACGCCTCTGAGTCACAGAAAGGGACCTTGAAAAATCTTAGTCATACATTGAATTTTGTCATCGCTGCGATCAATGGAAAATACAACGAGGAGAATTGGGAGGGAAAAAAATCAAATAGGAATCACTGAATTGTTTAAAAGAGGGATGAGATGGAGAATAATAAACGTGATTTCTGATTTTTAAACGGTAGCCTGAAAGCTTTATTTTGATTTCTTCTCTATACAGGCGTCCTATGTATTCAGGACAAAAGCATGATGTGTTCCAAGAGTATTGGTGTGGCTAAAACTAACAAGAGGACAAAAGAACTGCGCCTGCTGATATACCATGTGTCAACTGCCCTGTTTGTGTGTGCGCGTGTGCGCGCGTGTGTTTGTGTGGGTGCTTATGAGCAAGCACATGCATACATTTGTGTCAGCCGCAGTGTGCATAGAGGTGTTTTTCTTTCTTTCTTTTTTTTTCTTCTCCTCGTTGGTGTGAACTGTAAAAGAAATGCAGGCCAATTATTTTTATTGTTTAACGTGTGTAAAGGTCTCACACAAGAGCCAACTAGGAGAAAAGTCAAACATTCAGTCTGGCTGATGACTGTGAAAAACAAAAAAACATTACATGTTAAGAATATATCCTAAAAATGCTTTCAAATGACACATTTTTAGATTAACGTACTTTTACATATATACATATTTAATCTTTCAGAGAAAAAAAATCCGCAGATTAAACAAAACTTTTAGACGATTATGAACACAGCAGCGAGTTAACGACTCCCTTTTACTCGTCGCGCGATTCTGTTTCGACCTTCTAAAATATATCTCGCGGCCGACCAATTATCGGAATTTAGTGACTCTTTGTTCGCTTCAAGTTTTTGTTTCGAACCTCATTGAAAAGTTTTCGTGGACACAACCGCACATGGGCGAACCCAGTCAGCTGCATCGGCTGCATGTTACTTCATGTAAAACTGCATGCCCAAGTGTTACTTTGTGGCTGTTGATGTTTCCAAGCTGGGTTGAATCATTAGGAAGTGATTCTCTCTAACAAGGGCTAAGGAGCTGTCAGGAGACATTCACAGGCAGGTTTCGCCATGGAGAGTGTGAGGAGTCTTATCAGGGTCTTAGCTGTTTTGCTGCGCCTGTTTATAAAGAGCCTGCTTTATTTGGAGTGAATGCATTCTAGCAAGGTCTCTACTGTTGCTGTGCGTTGATTAAAAGTGTTTTCACGATTACCCGTAGTGAGTCTATTCCAGCCTAACAGGGTTACTAGCAGTTTTAATGAAGGGGAGTAATCATTACATGTGAAAGGGGTTTGTTGGGGTCTCGCGCTGCCTTTCTCTGCTTGTTGTGAGTGTCACGAGCAACTTTGACTCGGGATTGCGTCAGATTTTGCTTTTCTGCTTCTGTGCAAGATTTGTTGAGTTTGCTGACGCTTTTTAGTTTTTCCACAAAAAAAGAGAAAAGAAAAGTAAAGGAGAAATATGTCAGACTGTTCTACTCAGTTATGTCATTATTACCAACATTCATAAAAACACTTCCCTGCAAACGCTCCCTTCTTTTAAATCTGCACAAATTTTTGTAAACTGTGATGAGAGCCATATATCTTTATTTTTGTCTCTCTGTGTTTGGGTGTTCTGCATCCCCCTTCCTCTTCTTCAGCTACAGTTGCTATGTGGCTTTTTCTGCTCTGCTCCTGTAGTTGGCTGTGGTCAGCTTTTGCATTTGCTGGTGTGAGTGAATTTCTCACAGCTTCTCGTGAATGTGTTTTTTGAAAGTCCTATTCAACATTTGGTGCAACTATAATCGGCACTAAGCCACTACGCTCATGCAGACGTGTCTGTGGATTCACACATTCAGGCTCTCAGAAGTGTTGTGCCATCTCTTTTTAATTTTTTTCCCCAAGTTGCAACGAATTTTCTATCTTTTTTTTTTAGAGGACCATGCGTAAACTCAACGGAGGTTAAGGATGGTCTGTAGATTTCACTGATAGATCAGGAAATGTGAATTTTGAGAACGGGCAAAATTCCCTCCTTCAGCAAGATCAGACACGTAAATATTGCTTTGATTTCTTTAAACCTTAAATTTTTTTTACAGATTTTTTTTACCCCAAAGTTTTAAAACAGAACTGCAATAAACAGTGAACAGTGAAAACAGATTACACTGCAGATATTCCCCTGCAAGTGAAACCCATTAAAACCACAGAAGAATATTAAGCTCTCATGAATTCCTCTATTAATTTTTGTTATGACACATATTAGATTAAGCAAAAAACTTCCACTTTTTGTTGCATCTACATTCGGTAATAATTGTAGAAGTGTCTTTTGGCACCTCTTAGGTTCCCTTCGAGCACAACCCACCAATCATATTCTCACTTCTCTTTTCTTTTAAATAAAGAACAGCCAGTTATCTTAAATTTAAACATTAGCTCAGGTCCGAGCTTCATCTATTTGCATCCGCTCGAGCACCGTCGTGTCCCTGGACACATTATCTACTTCTGTTATCGAATCAAACAATTACTGCCGCAGTCCTCGTGTAGAAAATTACATTTTGACACAATGGTGCAGCTTTGATTAATATGTTGTAACATCTGACTCCGCGCTCTGCCGTTCTCTGATGGGGCCAATGGATAATAAATGGGTGACTTGTGAAGCTATAATGAAGTGACTGGCTTGTTATTGACAGGGGAGCCTCCGATGCTTTAGTGCAAAGCAGAGCTTCCAACGGAGGCCCTCCGGTGCACAGATTATTACACTGGCCGTTAAAATGAGCTAATGTTCTGCTGCGAGTGCTCCTCTCCAAAGGGACAAAAACTGAATTGCCCGCTCAGAGCTGCAAAACAGAGGTGTAAATTAAAGCCAACTAAAGTAAGAAAAAAAAAAAATCTCAAACGCAGAATCAGGATGGAGTATTTCTGTTTATTAAAAGCAGAATTTCTTCCACCTCTGGTAGAAACAGATGCAGGTGCAATTCTTTACCCTTGCCAAATAATGTTTAACCGTTTTTTGTTTATTTTCTGTCTGACTTTTATAGATGTGTCGAGTAATTTAATTAGCATTTCTGCTCTTGATGAGAATCTGACTGAGGTAAATGTTTCATTCATTTGGTTTGGGAGTGTTCTTATCTTTTTAAACTTTGTGTAGGGAGCGTGCATTCATGTGGGGAAGAGCCGTGTAGGTACAGATAAGCCGATTCCATAAGGGATTCTTGTTGCAGGATTTATAGCTGCTGTTTATTTTTCTGGTCCTGATATGTCATCCCTTCCCCCAGGTACCTATTAACTATGACGGGCGATTTCTGATTTGACAGGAGTGAGACAGGTGTAAACTTCACTCACACTATTCAGTGACACACATTAAACCAATTATTTTGAACATTGCTATTTCATTTTGAACTTTCTGCAATGAGAGTAGAACAGCATGAATTTTTGTACGTAAGGTGATTTACGTTCTTTTCACTCGTTAATTTGATTTGCACCTCGACACGGGCGCTTCACAGCCCGGCCCTCCCGTCATATTTAATTTCAAATGAAAGGCATCGGTAGCGTTAAATATTGGCGACGAATGCTACAGAAAGTGAACATGAGAAAAGTAAGAGAGGGTACGCGATTGTTAAAGGGTAAAAAGACGCTCTTCACAAACATCAAGGCATCTTTGGGGGTGTGGGGTTGGGGTTTAGGGGGATAACAGTGAAAAAATATTCCACTTTGAGAACGTGCAAGATCTCATGCAGTTGCCTCTCTCTCACTCTCTATCCCTCCTCTCTGTTGGCGCTAAATCACACGTTAGTACAGCCAGTGGATGTGTTGACAGTTTTACAAACAGAAATGTAAAACGCCATACTCAAGGGGGTCTAAGAGATAAGGGGGAGCTGAACAGGGCAGGAAACAGAACAAACATGGCTCAGAGAAGCAGAATGCCATGTTAAAACACCTCGGCTGGGTTATTTTAATTAAATAGGGTACGGCACCCTATTAACTACAGCTACAAGTGGTGTCAGTGTGAGAGAAGGAGAAGGAACACGACTGATCGATAACACTGGCATTTCTTAAAGACTGATGCCACCCCAAAGCAAAGTTCAAATTGTAATGAAATGCGATAATCATGGTAATTATCTTATGAATTAACTTGAATTTTCCCCCATTAATAGAAAAAAAATGGATGAAAATTAAAAATCAAAAATCCAAACTGTCAGCTGGCTGTTTCCAGTACCTCCAAAAAGAAACATTTCTAGTTGTAATTCCCTGCTGTCTTTAGCTCACTTTGAATAAGTTGGGCCAGAAGTGAGAGACATTCCCAGTGGATTCTTGCTGCCTGCTGAGGACAGAATAAAGAGGCTTGGGGACATATAGACACAGACAAACAGGGATGATTCAAGGAAACTAGAAAGGGAATCTGTCGTGTATTACAGATATAAGGACACTTTGTCAGATATGGGCTCAAAACCTGTGGCAGCATTTCCGGGCCTGAAAGATAACAGACTTGTACAAACATGTATGACATTTCTTCTCATATTTTTTATTTATATAATAGCCTGAAGGATATATATGCTCCACCAGACTGGTTCAATAACCTAAAACTGTCCATTACTACTAGTTATTGTTTTCCATCATACACCGTGATTTCTTCCTTTTCTGACCAGTTAAGGAGCAAAAATATGTTATCAGGGTTGGAGATCGCTTCCTCCTCGTAGTCTTTAGCGGCACGAACCACATACTTGAGTTCCAGTTCAGTACGCTGTGATTTTCAGCAGCGGACAGTGGATGTGTTTTGTGCATTTGTTTGTATTGTGTGTAGCAACCTGTCGGTGAGTTTTCTTGTGAGTAAATGCAAGGATTTTGGTCAGATGTTGTGAAGATAGCGATTCGTCCCAAATGATCATGGTGCTGGTAGGACCCCGGCCTTGCATCTCTGAAAAGCATCATTAGAAAGTGACAAAACTGCCGGGGGCAAAACTGGCCTCGCACAATGATCAATTCGGCAGGCGGGATTGAATTATATGGGGAGGGCGAGCTTTAAAAAGGGGGATTGGAGGGACTTGGTATAGTACAAGGCCCCCTACTGCTTTAATTACTGATGTGTGCGTCTCCCTATTAACAGAGCACCTATGGTCCATCGGCCACTCTGGAGCTGCACAAAGCTGGAGAGGAAAAAGGAGCCCTCTGCAGAGAAGCAGGGAGAGGGAAACACAGAGACACACACAAACAGGAGTGCTCATTAGCGAATGGTAATCAGCGGTCGAGAGGTTGGGCACTCACCTCACAAAACGCCACATGTCAATTTGTCCCTCTCCATTCATGAGCCCACTCTCATTTTAGTCCGCTGCCTCATGTTCCCTTGTTGAGCAGAATTGGATGGAGTGCCGTGGGGGGAAACACTTGAAGGGAAACGTAAACACGGGCCCAGAGTAGGGACTCCTGCTTCGCCAATATGGGGGGCACTGCGCTCTTCAGATGTGGCGTCTTGGCTTCTTCTGACCTGTCTCCTCTTCAAACGCTCAGAAGACACCATTCGTCCACTGCGTGTAGCTGTGCACACCTGCGTTTTTTTGTTTTTTTTAATGATATACAGTATAATGCACAGTGTAAAAATGATAGCAGATGTGCACTTAAACAGTCTCAAAATTAAAATGTTACTCTGTGTAGATGCTTTTCCATAGTAGTTCCGTTTTTATTTTAACCACAAGTATATCCTTGGCATGTGAAAGAAATCCTGACGGTATTTCTTTTTCCTTACATAAAAATCATGTTGGCGTTTGGTTTGGTAGATAGAAGACTGGAACAATACCACTCTGCTACCTGCTTGCAAATGGTCAGTTTAGCTTTTTCATAAACAGCTGATCCAAAATAGGTTAAACAGTTAAAAAAAACATTAAATAAAATCTACTCCAGAACTGAAAGATCACCAGTTTAAGTGATATTTCATGAGTGTTTAGTACTTGCAAAACAAGTATTTTGTTTTCTTCAAAAAGAACTCCTATCATTGACATGCACTATTTAAATTGGAAGTAAGAAGTCTCGAAGTGTGACAGTGTTTAATTCTAAAAAGTCTCTGTCTTCCCCATTTCAAGCCCCCAACTATTCTCCTCAAGTTTAGTTGTTCTGATTTCCTTGAATATGTCAGCAAAACATGATGGGTATAAGAGCTAGCCATGCACACTGTTTTGCATCAATTCATAGTTTGGTTGTACGATTCTAATGTTGAGCTTTGGAAATTGTCTGCATCGTGTTTTGTTGATATTTGTTCATTTGCATGAAATTGGAAAAAATTCCCCAAATTGATTTCTTCACATTCAATCAGGATATTTCCTTTTAATAAAGAATAGCCTGCACTGATGTAGCCTGCAAAACTGTCCAATATTTCTAAGCATAATACTATATTATACTAATACTATACTACTATACACACTGTGTCTAATGAACAGAAATGAGTAAATGATTTGTGGTTCCTGGATGATCTGCTGCAGATGAAGATGTAATTTTATGGGGGAAAACTTAAACTAGGCCACGGTTTACTGTGGCATCATGTATGGGCATGCCCTCTAGCTGTGCAGGTGCCTGTGACACCAACCCTATATTCCTCATCTGTCACAGTGTGACAAAACACTGCACCCGGCACGGTCTGCTGGGCAGCAAAAGAATATAATGCACCAAAGCCAATTTCATCTGCACTGAAATTGGGGTGGGCTAGCTCACACTCTCACATTCAAAACTTAAATCAGATCTCCTCTCAGCCGAGTGGAATCAATACAGCCCTCCATCTTACTTTGAAATGAGACATAGCCATCCTCGTGGATTATAGGTGGCTCATCACGGGACCGCAGAGCTAGAGAATATCTCTAGAGATCCATCCCCATCCGCTCCTTCTGATCTCCATTTACCTATCAGTCTACCACTCAATCTCTCTGTCCCTCTACTCGTCTCTTACTGTCTTCTTCTGTGTTTGGTTGAGCTCTGTCAGTGAATAAAATAGGATAATCCATATCTCAATCAGAAGTCTGATTTCAAATGAAACCTGAAAGCCAGCGCACATTCTGAATAAGGCATACGTTATCTATGTTTATTTTCCAAGTGTTGTGGTATACCAAAATGTGCACAGTATTGTTGAATCCAAAGTGCAAAACAGTCAAGACACATTGGATAAATAGCTTCAAAAAGTGTTAAACTTTGACTAAATTTCCATAAGAAGAAGTTGCATAAATAAAAGTGGAGCATTGCTTTGATGTGTTTAGCTATTCCAAATCTTTTACACCTCCATTTTCTCATCACGGCAGCTTCAACAAGGTTTAATTGGTATGGAAATAGAAGTGGTGAAACATGACAGGAACAATCCTGGCTATTTAGACCCTTTATTACTGTATACTGTCCTTCAACCAATTATCGCCAATCTACTGCTCTGCAGCCCCCTACCATCCTCCTCCCTTATGATTTAACCAAGCTTCAGGCTGCTGCAGAGAGGCAGCTATGGGTCGATAAATACAACTTGTAATCCTGTGTGGTGCAAATTGAGTTTCTATTGGGGAATAATAGTTTGAAGCGCTTACTTGAGATTTCAGACCCCCTACCTGCTCTGCCCCGGCAACTAAACCTCACCAGATAAGCTGAAATTTAAAAAAGCCGTTCTTTAATCATAGCTTTATAATCATTTAATCAACTTTTAAACACTTGAACTACATTTCTCTTGTTTTAAATTGCTTTCATAGTAAATTATGAGATCTCTCTCTCAAAGATCTACCTCAGTCTTTGTCTGTGACAGAGTTTCTGTGTGTGCTTTATTTGCACATAGCCAGGAAATGTCACCTTGCAAAGAAAATTCACAGCTCAAGCTGTGTGTGTTTGCCACATAACGGAAAATGACTGGACCTCCAAAGAAGCAGATAAAAAGATGAGAAGTTACATCTGCATAAACAGATTACTCTTTCACATCGAAAACAAATACATTTAGGGGAATTTGAAGCGTCCCCCTGCATTGCTTGTAGAGTGCAGTAACTTTTCCTTAAGGTGAGCTGCAATGGCGTTCAAAATGTAGCTGCGTATTTGCAGTGCTGATACGCCCTCCTGCAAAAATCAAACCTTGGCATACTCACTTGGAATGATCTTCCCAGGGAGCAGCTTGTTGTCTGGCCCATTGTTAGCCCAGGAGGCTGGCCTGAGCCCTGAGGGCTTGGTCAGCGTTTAGGGTGTTTTGCAGGGTGGGGTGCTGAGGGAGGCTGGGTGAAGGAGGGAGGGGGGCTACAGAGATGGGTACAGGCCAAGACTGGACAGGGCTCATTGCCAGGGTGTCAGTGGGACACCCTCCTTTCTGGGAGCCTGCTCAGCCCCCTCCTGGGGCCCCAGTGGGGTGCAGGAATACATGGTCAGTGCAAGACAGGTCCATCTGCCCCATTACTTCTGTCCTGCTCATGCCAGCACCTTCCTATCACCTGCTCCATCGGCACCTTATGGAAATGACCTACTGCTGCCTGACCTAGCTGACACGCATGGCTCACCTTCAGCATATGCCACCATGGCCTCTGTGTCTTCTCCGCTCAGGTTTGCGCTGAGAGAAGCAACTCTTCTATTTCTCTAGCAACGCATAGTTTAACTGCTTGATATTTTAGGACGACAGGAACGAAAATGGTCAAGTGAACTGGGCACAAAATGCAGTCGTTACACATCAGGCCTAAAGACCACGAAAGCATTATTATCTCTTATTAAGGCAAAAGAAATACTGTCACACAACAGTATTGTTCTCTTGTAGTTTCTGAGATATCATCTGTAAATCTAACAGTAAGCGTGTTTTTGGCACATGAGCATGTAGAACAAAGCGTGTCTCTGATGTGGTCGATTGTCAAGACTGAAGGGGGTTTCCTTAAGCATCCTTAATTGTTCCTTAATGCAACACATGAGGTTGCGCGCTGGCCTTCACATCGCCATGCAGAGCAGGGTTTTAACATGTGACTGTGGTGCATTTTCACTGTTAAGCCACCGAAAAAAACACCAATCTCACAAGCAGGAGAAAATGTCGAGTTGGATTCTAAAAATAAGACATCCTGTATTTGAAAAACTCACACCTTCTTCAAAAAAGCTCTAGTGTGAAAAAGAGCATGGTACTTTAGACGACTTAAAAAGTTCTGAGTTGTAAGACATAAGCAGCCGTGTTTCTGAGGATGGAATACAGCCTCCCTTTTCTTTCATACATATTGCCATTAAAGTATGTGTGAGAAGCTTAATTACTCATAAACTACAGTTGTTATGTCTGTGTTCATGCTACAAAGCTAGCATGATATGAGAGAAAGAAATGCGGGATGTAATCTGGTAAAACGATACAACACAGCAGCCTCAAACTGTGTTAGCTTCTGTTTGTAGTTTCTTTTTTGGGCAGTGAGGTAAACAGACAAGGTTATGCGACTTTGTGTGCTAGGTTCTGCCTTTCTAGTTGGAGTAATTTAAAAAAAGCTACCTAAAAGGAGAACTTGAGTGCCTTTCAGAGGTGGCACTTTCACACTGAAAATAAAGTGACATTTTTTTATTATTGGTTTCCACTACTAAAGTTACTTGAGAGATTTTGTTTTATTTAATTATTACATTTCTTGATCTGCTTGGTTCCTGTGACATATGCTTTACTGCGACCTAAAATTTCTCACATTACCTCATCGGCAATGCAGAAATTGAATCTTTGTGATCGGGCCTATTTAAAACAACACAAATGTGGTAGGTTTCTTGCGTCTACAAATGAGGCAGGCTGAGTATTGTGCTGCTGTGGCTTCCACCGTGCTGAATGCGGTGAATAGCAGTCGTGGCCTCTGTGTAGCCCCAGCTGTCTTTGACTGATAGGCTAGCGGAGGAGGCGGGGGGGTAGATGGCGAGGTGTAAGGAAGTTCAGGAGGCCTGTAGATTCACAACAGAGCTGAACAGACTGTCATGTTAGTCATCCTAACTAACCAACCAACCAGCCAAGCAGTGGGCTGCGGCGTTAACACCCAGCTCCAAGGCTCAGAGCAAGCTAATTAATGCATCCAAATGAGATCAGCAGCGCAGGCCCAGGCCAGGGCCATATTGCTAAATAGCTTCCTTCAGTATGGGTCTGTGTGGTGTAATTACCACCAGGCCACTTCACAATGCCGCTTTTATGTCCCGCTGAAAGTGATTTCATGTCCCTCATTCCCCCATTAGCAGCGTGTTTTTTTTCTCCAAATGTGATGAGAGAAGCCTGTCAATGGTTATCGTGTGTGTTTGTGTGAGAGAGTGCCAGTTTGCTTTCTATATAATGGGCTGCTGGTATAGGAAGTAGACGCGCGGCCATTCAACGCATCAAACGTGAAGGCAGCACCCCGAGAAAAATGTGAGGATGACAACACTGCTACTAAGGATTGCTGATAATGTTATAGAGGTAGTTTTATAAAAGAATAAATAGATTATTCTTTTTTTTTCAGTTTCAGTTAAATCATAATCTGTCCAGGCCAAATTAGCAGCTGTGCAAACTGACAAGATATTAAAATGCAAAAAACCTGTACAAACTATACACTAAAAAACCTATACAAAAACTTATGAAAAACAGCAGATACACAAATCCATTCATGAAAAACAGCAGTATTTTTTATGCCTTTAAATCCAACCTTAGATATGTTTGTTTAGGTACTTTTGCTAAATCTTCCGTAAGGAAATTCTGATTTTCTCTTATCTTAAATTCGAGGGTCCTTTAAAAAGCAACTCACCTCTTGTTCCTATACATTTATATGGTAATTAATGATTAAAAATAATCTCTGCAAGTCTCTCCGATCAGTCAGTTTAAAGAGCATGAATGTAAAAGAAATGACTCTCATACCAAGATCAGTGACTAAGTCTTAGGAATAAACAATCACACCAGTTTTTATGCATTCAATATCAATCAACAGTTGTGTGTCATTTGCAGACTCTGTGTGTATCTGTGCAGCATTTTATTCACTTAGGGTACTTAAATAATAAAGGGGGGGAAAGAAAATTAGTGTTAGAAACTTGCCTTAATTTTTTTGCCCTTTATTTCTTCATCACTTTGGTTATTGGTCAAACATTTCTTAGGCTCATTTGTCTTTTTTAAAAATGTATTTAAATTTTGATTAATGACGTAAGAACCTGCAAGTTGCACTCTAATCCACGTCTTGGGAAATTCCTTGTGCATTATGTTTATTAAAAAACTTTTCATTAAAAAAAGTTTTCAAAACTGGTTTCTCCTTTCATCAACATTATAAAGTGGAGAATAAATCCCCCAGTTTACTGTCATCCTTCTTTTTCCCCATCCATACGTGGCTGTCGTGCATCATCATCCTTCATTCGAAGTCAGCGTGAGCGTAGGCACAAACAACCGTTTGGTGTCTAATGTAGCAGAAGCATCTAGCTGGCCCGCCGCTGTAGTGCCACACTGACACTGTCAAAGGTGCCGCGTTTAGCCCCAGGCACTACTACTCAGTCGCTGCCTGGTTCAAAAGGGCCAGCTCTCCAGCAGAGCCAGCTAATGCTTTGCTAACCCTCACAATCTCCACTCCTCTGTTCCCTTCCCATCTAGAGCCATCGTCCGCCTCACTCCCAGACCCTTGTGGACAGAGCTCATCCCAGAGCACTAAGGGCGAGAAGTCTGGCTGTGTTTCGCCGGATTCCCGAAGAGCAGCTCTCTGCTCAGGATGGACGGTCTCGAGGCTGATACCTCACCGATTGCTACCCGAGCCCCCTTGACAGGACATGTGTGGTAATGGGCTGCTAGGTCCCAGACCTGTCACTGTGGAACCCTGCAGGGTGCACTCACATATGCATCATCACCATCTGTCCTAAAAATCAATATAGTTTCAAGATGCAAATAGTTTAAACAAGTTTGTGGCTAAATATATTCCATTTTAGGCTAAGATTATATGTCAGATATTAGACGTGCAGCTACAGGATTGTATAAGATACGATTGCACTTACAGTAAATATACTATGAACAATGATGGTTGAAGTGAACGTGTGGGGCCGTCCAATAAAATAGCAAGCTGGGGCATAAACACGAGGAGAAAGATGAGTGGGGGGAAAAAAAAGAATCATAACAGAGGTTATTATAAACAAATAAAAGAGAAAAAACTATTAGACCAGCGCTGAGAGGAGACCGCAGAGGGCAGCATCACATGGATCAGATCTAGTATTCACAGGTCTGACTGGATAGGAGGTGAGAATCCAGGGTCAGGCTCCGACACGACTCTCTGACTTCTAATTTGGAGATTCTCATTTTCAGGTCCCAAACCGAGGGCAAGAAATCGTACCTGTGAGAAGCCTTCAGGCAGAACAGGGAGAGGTGTGGAAGAATCTGTTTCTGTCAGAGACGAGGATGCTCAACTACATGTCTTTGTTCCATCTATTCACTGAATCATTGGAGTTGTAACTATATGCACTTGGAAGAACCTGTGGCTGAAGTACTTCACATTTAGAGTTTCACACAAGCACTGAAGAAACCATTGCTAAAACCATGCTGTTGTATATGAAATGCATTTGGAAAATACAGTATGGAAGTATGGTGATATTATTTACTTTTCTAACAATAAAAAATATGAACGCGAACAGACCAAAACCAACAATAAAGTGACCTTTTCACCTAGGTTCTGCATGTGTAGCTTCATTATTTCTGCTATATACAGCGTTCAAAAACCAACATGACTTAACGATCCATAAATGAGCGACACTGCTGAACTGAGTGCAATGTTCTTTCATTACCATGCACATGGGGAATATTCCAGTGACAGTTAATCCCACGAATAACATCCTACCACTGAAAATACTTACTAAGGCACCAAATGTTGCACAGAGCTAATGTTAAAATGAAATTTATAAGACTTACTTAGAGACCAGAGGGTTTGGGGCAAAGACAAAAAAGTACACGAGAGAATTAGTTTGGATGTCAAGAGACTTTTTTTTAAATTAAAAGATTATGTGAGTAAAGTAAGTGGTTAAAGTTTAAGATATGCCACATTCAGCTGGTCGGGTTTAGGAAAAGATTGTGGTTACTGCTTAAAAAGAAAATCATGTATACGTATTTCCCATTTAACCAGTATGCAATTGTTATTATAACTGCTGCTTAACCAATCTAATTTATTATTGCACCTTCAAGAAAACTCTTACCATTACTGACATTTAGTCTTTTTTTTTAACCTCACAATAATCTGTTTGCTATAAGCTCTGAACTTGCTTTGTGTAATTTCCTCACAATGGAAGCACAGTCAGACTACCATCATCAAACACACGTTCACATTTTGCCACGCTTGTATTTCAGCTTAACACAAACTTCTAATTAGTTGCGTGTCATGACACACTAGGACACAGATGCATCCCCACCACCTCTTCATGACAAACTCGCACGGCCTGACTCACCCTTCTGAGTTTCTGATACTATTTACCATCTAACGGCCGCAGTGTTGAGGTCAACTCGTCATAAGCGTGACCTTTTCGTGTCAAGGCCGGCCTTTCAAGAAGACCCTTTTCACTTCTGCATTTTATCAAAGCATCTTGCACATATATACAGAGGCAGCGTAGCTTAATATTTCCTGTCACTGTGCAAATGGCAGCATTTGGTTGTTTGTTTGTTTGCAGACACTTCTGCAGTCCACCATTTACTAATCTTGTTTTTTGTTTAGCTGAGCAGAGAGGAAAGGAACCAATCAGTTATTCAGGCAAACAAGATCGAAACCCAATAGCAGTGTGTTTCGACACATTACCATGGTAATCCTTTTAGTGCCTACAACTAATGGGTATTTATTTAATGTGAGTGTTTGTGCAAACTTCCCATAAGCTGTTTCAAAAGCTAGTTTGATGCGTTAGTATTGAATTTGATCTAGTCTGGTTTCAAACGTTCTACCTCGCTGCAAGTCCATGTGTCATGTGCGACTTGCTGTAGCTTGTGTCATTATTATATACATTATACAGTCATCTTTTTTTCTGCTTGTGGTGTTACATTTCCTGATTTTAGAGCTGGTGCTTATTGTCTCAGCTGATGTCAGGGGATTTGGTTTGTCATCCTCCCTGTTAGCCCTTTGCTCTGCAGGGCTGCAGGGTTCACTGAAGCAAAGACACGACATCTCCCCTTTCCACAGAGAGCACTATGTGTCTCTCCAGAACCCCAAAGAGGAGACAGAACACACACACACATATGTGCACATCCACGCAGGCATCCCTAGCCACACACTCTCTGACCCCTCCACCCCAAGCTCCTTGTACTCCCCCTTCTTCCCCCCAGCTTCTGCCCCTTATGCCCTCAGAGGAGAGGAGCTGTATTGAGCGGGAGCTTGAAACTATGCATGTATTGTCAAAGGACTTGCTGGCACTTACCTCCACTTGAACATTTAGTGCTGTCTTGCTGGGCCTGGACAGAGAATAGCACTATAGGGTCACTGATGAATTGCTATTTTTGGACAAGGGATAAACACCCTGCTTTGTAGGGATTATCTCTTCAGAATGTGAAGAGCTGTGATTATTTTTTTTATATTTTCAGGTTTAAACCAGGCCAAGTATGTTTGAATTTCTAATAATGTGCTCAAAGACACTTCGGATTCATTTAAGAGTAACTTTATCTACCAGACCCAGTGTATAAAGGCAAGGCAAGATTCAGAGTATGCAAATGTCTTTGCATTTGATCCAGATATGTAACACAGGAAAAGGCAAGGTGAGGTAATAACTGAAAGAGAAACAAAGTGGAGAGATGCTTCACAAATATAAAAATAACAGCACAACAATGATAAGCTCAGCTGAAAATTGTTTGAAATTGTGTGGTACAATGTACCAGCTTGATTAAATACAAACTGGTACACTGACAAGTGCGTGGATTAAATGAGAAGTGTGAACTCAGAAAGGCTCCTGAAGTCTGTTGTCTTGAGTAGATTTATCTTCATTCAGCCTGCAGCTTCACCGAGATGTGAGCTGCTCTGTTGACCGTCTGTACACAAATCAAAGACTGTTACTGGGCTTTATGGAGCTGTTGGAGCTCGTTTATTTAAACAAGGTAGAACAGAGGGGAGCACGTGCAGCCTAGTGATGCTCAAGTCTGTCAGTTAGTATGTTAGCAATCCACAGACACTTAGGTTCAAGCACAGTCAGCTGAGAGAGAGCTTGAGTTAGCTGTAATACCACAAGCTAAAGTCAACAAACACGATGCTTGCACAGGTTCTCCACCTATCCAGATACTGCAGGATGAAGCACAGAGCTAGGCTGCACGGAGTCCTACAGGAGGTAGGTGTTTAAGTCAGTCATGGCCTATTAATAGTTTTATTTTAATACTTTTTTTTTTGCTTCTGTTCAAATGTAATCTGAAATGAACTAATTAAGAAAATAACTGTTCTTTTTTTTTTTTTATAAATGATTGTCATTATCATTTGCTAACATTTACTCTACTACTAAAAGTTACTGTAATACTGATTGTGAAGTTTCACTGCACATAACAGAAAATTAAATAATCAAGTCTGATATGAAAACACTCCATCAACCACCAGGTAACTGAAATAAATGCACCATTGTTTTGGTTTTATCATACAAACAGGCTCCGACAGTATAATTATTAATGTTAATATGTGTAAATTCAACATTTTTATTCATATTTATTCTTTTCTTATTCCAAATTGGCACTTCCAGCTAGAATGACAGCTGTCCTGTGCCTATCATTCGATTCTGTGGTTTTTATTCCAGATGCCGAATCATTAGGATGAATTGTTCAGCCGCAGCTTTAGTTCATCGATCTTACATGTTTTTCATTAATTTATGTTGTTTTTGATTATTAGTTTTGAATAAAATGTTTGGTTTTAAATAAGATCGTCAGCTTGTGCTAAATCTATAAATGCAGAAGGAAATTAATGTATCTACATATGCAGATACAAAAAACGGAAGCTAGCAGGAGTGTCATTCTGATCAAAAGTGTTTTCATTACAGAAGTTTTTGAAATTGGAATTTAATTTGACGCAGGACTAGTAACCTATGAAAGCTCAGGAGTGCGTGAGACGCTCTAAACAGCTGTCACTGTGCATGTGTGTGTGCACATGTGGGTGTCTGTGCATTTTAATAATAAGGTGTTGACTCTGCCCTCTAAGCCTCACCTGTGGGGATTTCCAGTAGTGTGTGCTTGTATGTGTTCTTATTAATGTTTGTGCGTGTGTGTGTGTGTGTGTGTGTGTCACTTTGGGAAACACATATCTGTGCACTACAGCGCAACACCTGCCAGAGGCTGTGGCTGTTTATGACAGAGGCTGTGTGAGCTGGAGAGGACACAGTGGAGCTTTGCCAGCTCCATGCGCACACACATGTTCATACACACGCACACGCACACACACAAAACAAGGCGCACAAAAACTGTTGTGAATTTTATTGCAATTATTCATATTGTACAAACACAAAATTCACACAAGCAAACACTTCTTAATGGCCAGACATCGCACCTAGATTGTAAAAACTATGGGAAAACACTCTCTTCTACTCACACACACATACACGCAAAACCCACACTTGCACACACACACAAACACACACACACTCGGGT
The DNA here is from genome assembly GCF_057381845.1 of Rhamphochromis longiceps. Lineage (NCBI taxonomy): Eukaryota > Metazoa > Chordata > Actinopteri > Cichliformes > Cichlidae > Rhamphochromis > Rhamphochromis longiceps. The sequence goes on from NC_140577.1 coordinate 12,537,280, forward strand.
AAATGTAATAACCACAGGGCCGGTGTGATCTGTGTCTCTCTCCCTAGGTCTTGCTGGCTGTGCAGGTCCCCAGCAGCTCCTATATTACAGCAGTAGGCAGGGGAGCCTGGCAGAGCCACCGGTCTACAAAGTTCAATATAAATGAACAGTGGGATCTCCCAGGGACCTGGCAGGGAAAAGCTTAGCAAAGTTAAAGCCTCACCAGCCCTTCCTGGCTGCTCTAGCTAATGGAACAACACACACACACACACACACACACACACACACACACACACAGGACATATGGGCATACAAACCTGCACACACTCAGACATTCAAACCAAAGCACACCTATTCTGCCTTGGAATGAGTTGCGTGCCATTTATGTGAGGTTGCAGGATGTGCTTTGTGTTAATTTGCAAAACATCGATGGATGATTTAAAAAAATATCTTCTGAAATATAAAATAATAATAACTATGACACGTTATTATTTATCATAATGGACAAAAAACACTGATCCAAGGAGTAAGTTTAAACAGAAGTGGTAGTCAACCAAGTAACTGTACTTGTCCAAAATTAAATGTATTTTTATTTGTTTCTTTGTTAATTTTTTTTGTCATAATGTGGGACATCTAAAGTGAGATCATGAAAGGCATGATGCTAGAAGCAAGTCTTGGTCAGCACTTTATTCTGGCTGAAAAAAGGCCAAACAGAAGTTCAAAACAGAAATCAAACTATGCAAAGTATTAAAATCTTGACAATGTAGATAAATGCATGAGGAAACAGCACAATGGGGGGAAAGAACAAATGAAAGACACAGTTTGGGCAGAGGAAACGGGCGGGAAATGAAAAATGCAGAAACTAAGTCAGGGGAAGTACAACAAAACAACAAAAAGCTACCAAAATAAAATAAGAAGTCAGAACCTAAACATAGAGAACACTAGCAGCTATAAACAAATAAACCCTGAACACAATTCAAATGGAAATGAAGATGGATGAAACCAAATAAAAGATCAAATAAATAAAAAGAATACAAAGTCCACTAAAACTTTGGGTGCAAGACTTAGGTCCATGACATTTTTTAAAACTGTATTCTCTCAGTCACAATCACTGGAAAGCAGAGGGGGCAAACCCACAATCATTCTGTTATCATTCATAATACAACAGAAGGAGAAGTGAAGACTATAAAAATGCAGATAAATAGCATTACCTGCTTTATTTAGCTTTGAATTTATCTTCCTTTCCACTATCTTTCTCCTTGTGTGTTACAGCAATACAAAAAATAACTCTCTGACTCGATTTTATCCTCCTTCTTTCCCTCTCTCTGCATGCACTCAGCCTTTGCTTTGCAGGGTTGCTCCCCTGTTCAGATGGCTGCAGATGCAATAATGACCCAACAGATGGGTTTATTAGAGGGCGGTTAAGGCAGCCAGTGGGTGGTTTGTTCAGAAGGAACCAAGAGCCGGGATGCCAGGAGCTCTGGGTGAAAAGGAGACTGACAGGAAACAAGTGACTCTGCCTCTTTCCAGTTGTTGATCCAATTGGCAGAATCTCTTCCTCGTAATGATCTCAACCTGAAGGACTGAGTGCAATTGTCTGTGTCAGTGTGCGCTTTTGTGTCACACCCACACATATGTGCACTCTTGCTTATGTAATGCATTCATGCTTTGGATTTGTACATGTTTGGTACATATGCCTCGCCCCGAAGCATGTGCGTCTCTTTGACATGTAAATGAGATTGAGCTGGCTTTGTTCAGTACCTGCGTGTTAATGCTTGTTTAAGATGTCATCTGTCTCTTTTTGCCTCTCCATTCAGTATCGCTGGTGGCATGCCTTGTGTCTCCAGCCCCAGGTGTCAGGAGAGGTTCTTCGACCCCTCGTTAGTGTCGTAGAGTGGGCGTGTGTGTCTGCATTTGTGTGCGTGTGCGTGCCCTGCTGGAACATGCCTCTCTAGATCACAGGACAATATGGGCCACATCAGATCATACAGAGACCTCATTATTCACTTTGCACTTCAAGGCCTCTCCAACAGTTGTTAGCTTTTACTGGTCAATTGGGCTCAATGGGGTTGATTTAGCAAATAAAAGCAAAAAAGTGCGATGCTAGTTCTGGCGCATGGATAGGATCCAAACATGAATGGAGAGGACATTTGTAAATGAGCTCGTAATTACCAAATTAAAAGAAGATCACAGGTTTTGTTTTGAATGAACTGTAATGAAATGTTAGCAGTATCTGGATTCTTTTTAAATTCAAGATGCAAAAACATTTTCCTTTAAAAAAAGTAGAGATGATAGGAATTACAAAGTGTTCCTTAAAAGACTAAAACTGCATCAATAATGCTAATTTGTAATTAAAGTAGCTGTGATGCAATTTTGAACTGCAACTGTGACAGAAGTGCAACAAGCATTGTCGCAGATTTTATAAAAAATGTATAGCATTTTGTGTTCAGTAAAGGTTGATCTATATTTTGTGCATCAGTTTCTCCTCCTGTATCTGAACTGCGTAAACACATGTTTGTGTTTCCTACAGAAGCCTATGCTTGAGTTTGGTTTCATTTTACACTTACTTTTCATGTAGTATGTAAATTTATACTACTTTAAAAAAATCGATCATTTTACTAATTCCTAACTTGGAGGAAGTCATTAAATAGATTCCTGAATTCTTAATTTTCATGTGAAATTTCTACGCAAAAGTTTTTATAAAGTAATATTTCTTTTACAGTTCTTTCTTAGTATATTAACAATAACAAAATCATAAGCACAGTATCAGTAGATTTAGTAACTGTTTCCACCCGTCTTCTGTGGCGTGTAAGGCACACACAACACCTGGAGGGAAAAATCAACCGCTTGTTAAGGCTCGGTGGAAGTCCCTTCATGGTCTCTCACCTCCAAAACCTCAGCCCAGGACCGACCACCCCCAACCCCACCCGGATGCTGGTGACCGCCCCCACCCTTCCCACTCTTCTACCGCCCCCCTTCTTCCCTCTTCAAAGGTCATCCAGCCCTCACCGGTGCCCCACACCACCCCCCAAAACCGCGGAGAGAAACGAAATGAAGGGTATGAACACTGAGCTTTTAGCCCCTTGTCCTCTCTAGCTGTGTATCTATCTCCTTTGTTGTCACACTTGAGAAATGTATACTACACCATCACTCCCCATCTGTCATTTATGGAGACCATGATCTTTGACTATCCAGAGTCTCTCTTCGCATAAAGACTGAGAATATGACAGGAAAACAAAAACAAACAAACAAGAGGACTCAATTCCAGGCCCCATATTCAAAACTATACACCTTATGGGCACCCCTGCAAAGACTCAATTCATCCACGTCTGTAATCCTCCTAATCTGTCACTATGACCCAAGGTAATGCGATGTCACCACAAGTGTTTTGGCTTTGCTCTTGACTCAACCATGTTGACACCTTACGTCTCCTCAGAAACTCTCCCTGACCCTGGCTGTAGCCCTCTGGCCTCCCCTCGGTGACACCATGTCTCCGTCTGCCCTGTCTCAAACAGCTACATCGTCTCAGGCACAGTTTGGCCTGGAGCCGGCGACACAGTACACAGCAACCCTCGTTCAGGTAGCGTAAATGTAGTCTGGCATGACACTGAGTGCACACTACGTGCACCTGAGATGTAAACAAACTTAGGAATCAAACAGCCCCAGCCTACAGCATCGCTCACAAAAGCTTACAATATCCACCCTTGACACAAGACGATGCCAGACTCCCTCTCGCACCTCACTTTTGCCTCTTCTTTTTCTTTGCATGACACTAGCGTTTGCACTGAGCACCAATTGGCATGACAGTGTGACCCCCAACCTTTTTTCTGCTTGTACCCACATCTCGTCCCCTCCCATATCTGTTCTCCTTCTTTTCCTCATCCCCTCATCATCCGTGTCTCCCCTCCTCCCGCCTTACCCTCACCCACACCCCTGCTCTTCCCTCAGTGACAATATCCTGGTAATGGTGGCCTTTGTTTTTCTTGGCCCGGGCGCCTGGATTTGTCAGGACGCATTTCCTGCCCGCAGACTGAGGGGGCTGCTGCTGCGTGGCAATCTGGGCTCACTTCTCAGGCAGCTAAACCCTTTGACACTGTGCTTTTTAATTAAAATTACATTATGATTAATCAGGCAGAAGGAGGGGCCCTCCCCCTCACTTGCACTCCCTCCTCCTCCTCTTCCACCTCCTCTCCCCCTTCTCTCCTCTGTCCTCCCGCTCAGTTTCCAGGCAGGTTTGATTACAACCTGTGACGGACGCTCCTCACTGCCAAGCCGCTAAAGATGTGCTGGCAGATGCGGTGGACTGGCCAGCTTGTCAAGCCCCGGGGTTGCAGGCGGCTAGGGAGAGTAGGACAGAGTGACAGAGGAAGGGAGTGAATGGAAAAAGAACAGAAGGAGCAGCAATTGAAAGAACGTGGAGAAGAGATTGCATTGAAAGACCATTAAAGTGGCAAGAGAAGGAAACAAGGAGAAAAGAGAGAAGACAGCCAGAGACCTAAAATCATCCAGAAACTCTCAGGCTGGTTGACAGGCAGGCTGGCAGGCAGAGCTCCTGGATGGCTATATTGATCTGAAGAGTACATACACTGCTTCCCAGAACAGAGAGCTGAACAAGATGAATGTGTACAAGAGGGTACTTTGGGTTGCTTGTATCACAGGTGGCATGGTAAAATGTACCCTGGGCCAGTGCGTATGGGTATGTGCTTAATCAGGCTGAAATTATCATGTTAGAAGTGTGCGGAGATCTGTAAACAAAAGGTAGAACAATTGAAAACACGCCAGTGACAGACCGCAGCAGGACTTAGTGACATACGATGATATGGGGAACGCAACAACCAGGCACCCGTCTAGCCTCGCTTTATTTCACACAATCCTTCAACATTGAATAGTTTTATGATAACGGAAGGTATATTTTTTCTGTTCTCTTCACGTTTATAGCAACTCATGACATTAGCTGCTTTACGCTCACTGTATTAGGCCATATATCATGTGTGACAATATCACCATGGCACGTACTTTTTGGGCTTTGGGTATTTAGGATAATTTAGGAGGTTCTCATCTTGCACTTGCATCCATGAACGTCTGCGTAATGCTCATTTTAAGGGTTAAGTGAGTGAGATTGGACAGTTCAGTCTCACCATTTAATAGATCTCTAATACTCACTGAAGTCTACCAGTGTGTAAAATTCACACAGGATATTGCAAAGGTCTGAGATGTTATATCCTGTATCACACCAGTGCATATGCATATAAATTATATTGGAAAGTCTTTTGTAAACAATAATCAAATACAGATGAAGACTTTTAAGCTCCAAGTCTTTAATTCAATTGGTCTAATCACAAGCAAACAATTTGGTAGGATATTGTTTTTGATATATTAATTGATTTTTATAATTTCATGGTTGCTGTGGAAGGTGATGCTGCATTACAGTTTATTTCACCCCCCAAAAAATTATATTAGAATGGCAACTGTTCCTTACAATTAAAAAACAATCAGAAACAATCAGCATCAGAATTCATTTAAAAAAATCAGATCTGTTTTCTATTTTGTACTATTTTCATGTTGTTTTTCCATTTTTTCTCTCTTTATTTCTCAGCATTCACCTTCTCAGCAACCTGAGCTGAACAGGCCTGTATTGAATGTCCTTTGGCCACAATGACAGGCAGTATTAAAAGCCAGTAGGTGGTCTGTCACTGGGCAGAAGCCCCTCGTCACAGCACATTAATTACACACTCTCACCAGCTCAAACTAGGCTCGCCAGTTCGTGCATGAGACAGATTAAGAACATAGCTGAGTGTGTGTTGTTTAAAAATCTGCATTTACTCCCCACGTTGTGCAAATGTTGCTCGAGACACACACCTGGAAGTGAGCAGTCACTATTTTAAAATGTGAAAAGTAGTTCAAACTCAGTGGACCTTGTGACGGTTCTCGGTGAGTGGGCTGGAAAGAGAGTACAATCTGGTTGTGTTTGCCATTTTTCGTTAACTCTACAAACACCATGCTGCAGCCGCATGCGCCAAAGTAAACCACAGTCAGGTTTTGCTGAAGAAATCAATCTCCAATGCCTCCTACTTTGGGTCCATGCATATGAACAAATGTCTATATGATCATGTGCATGTAGTTACACTGCTGTCCGTGTGTTAGTTTGTGTACACTGAATATAGGTGGGCGCATGCAGGTGTGCACATCCTTTTGTGCATGCGTGGTTTGTCACGTTGCTCCCTCTGACCTGACCCAGCCATGAACTCTGGCGCCCTTGCAATCCATACGTATCATTTACCCGCTGCCCTCCCTGCCGTCTCGCCTAATGCACAGAGGCGTGAAACACCTCGTAATGCTCAATCACAGCAGGGCACAGCATGCTAGGAACCATCCAGAGTGACAGCACGGGACCAGGGAGGCAGCCAACTGAGGGAAGAAATGCCACATCGCCCTCAGGGAAAGGAAGAGAGGGAGTGGAGGAGGAAGGGCGAGACAAGTGAAGGACTTGAGGGGTTATGGAGGCTCGGGGAAAGGGGGAATATATAGAAGGGGTACCAGTGGGGTTTAGGGTGGTCTGGGTCCTGAATAGCAGAAGACAGAAACCTTTATAAATGTTGTAGCTTCTATCTGCATGTTTTCATTGCTGCCTCCTCAACAAAAAAATTATTATTGATTAATTGGAGTGGCTAGATCAGGCCTCTTAAACCTATAGCTGTGGAGCAGCACGTGGCTCTTTTGTCCAACTTCCTATGACTTCAACAAAACAAATTAGATTAATGTAAATCTAGAAATGAAGAATGGTTAATTTTTTAAAGTTTTTTCATTCACACCATCAGGTTTCCTGATTTACAGGCGCACTTTATCTGCTACTGTAGCCAGAATCAAACTGAAATTGACCAGTTGTTTTTCTTTTGCTATATTTTTTAAAAAGCTATTAGGCTATATATTTGATTTTTTTTTATAATAGTGAGCATGACTCAAACTGGTCTGCATAGCTTTACTCATTTTTGGAGTAGGCTCATCCCAGGGATAGACTTTAGTGACAAGGATGATATTATCAATGTCCAGGCAGGCTCTTTTTTTGTTGCCTTTTACATGCACTTTGTCTTTATGTCTTTATGTAGCTTGGTGTAGGTGTTATAACCGACATTACTGACATTATTACAGCTCACTAGGCAACACATGGCATCAAATCAAATTTTAAAATTACAAGTAAGTGGCTATGCACTTTTAGATATCCTCATCTAATCATGCATTAATAGTAGGCATCTATAGCAACTACAGTCATGCATACTACCCATTAAAAGTTGATTGCAAGGGAGTGATGACAGACAGCTTTTTAATGCTGCTATGCAGAAGTGCTCAATAACAGATAACAGCTAATGATCTTAAAGCAACAAAATAATCCTTGTTCCTTTGCTCACACTCCAACCTCGGATCAGCACATTTAAATCTATCCCATCTGGAAATGCAGTTTCTCGTTTTGTTTTCCAGGGCTCATATATAAAAATAAATAAAAATAAATATTTCTCTGATTTTCTTCGGTTGACGTGAATATGGTCTGAATTCTGACTCATTCTTTGATGGGCACCGTGATGATGTGAATGATGGCTTTCTTGCATAGCCAATGCGGTACTGGAAGTGAAAAACGGTGCTGGAAGGAAAAGAAGAGAAGCAGGAGGGACAGAGAGACAAGATGGAGATAGAGAGAAGCAACAGACGGAAGTCACACTTGTGAACTTGAAGGTGTGACAAACTTTATCATCTTTAAAGGCAGCTTTTTGGACTGCTGTTTTAAAACCCACTCTTTCTGTTCTAAAACAGTTCATATGTGTAAATATTTTACAAACTCTAATGAAGTATTAAAAAATACAGCACACTTTAAAAATGTGTCAACTTTTAGTGTGGATCTGTTGCCTGAAGGTAATTACTGAAACTGAAAGTCAGCAATATTATTTACAATTCTTATTTACACAAATATCAAACACTGAAACTTAAGAGACATTTTTAATACTAATTGTTGCGTATAAACTAAACACGGGAACACGTTAACCATCACCAAGGACCATCATTCTGACTCACCGGCACCTTCTCTACTTGTAAAAACCAGACTAGCTAGCATCTGAAGAATTTTACACACAGATACATAAGCCTCAGAAAGTGTGAGACGCTGATGTTGGCAGAAAGCTCTATCTGATGCAACCGAGAACAAAAATTATTATTATTTGCCTAAAGTCAGCACAATTTTGCAATGAAATGTAAACGAGAGGGGAGATGTGCTTCCATCCTGGAAAAACCTTGCCTGTCCTTGCCCTGTGGACTCATGCCCAGGCCATGGGCCTCTTCTAGGCCAAGTTGCCCAATGGTCCAGTTAATCATATGCAGTGCCGCGAGGAAGCTTATGCTGGCCTATGCCAGTTTCTGCCTCCATAACAGCAGGATATTGAAGCCAGAACTGCAGTAAGAGGGGGGCCCTGACAGACTGGCTTGGCATCTGAGACCTTGGCTTGGATTTGAAGATGAGTGGACCCCTCAGAACCTGAACCCCCTCCCTATGTTTTTCCTAGTGTCCAGGTCCTGCTGTGGGGCCACTAACCCCACTGACTGTGTGTACAGAGACCCTGCTGACCAGCAGTAACAGTGACATTACTTCCTCCCAGCAGGGAGACAAAACACTGAAGGACAGTGTGGGTTTATGTGAGTCATGCAAGTGTGCATTCATCAGAAATTGAAAAATGCATCAGCGTGCTAATATTTCCACTACCAGACCCAGCAACACATGCTACGCTAACTTGTTAAATGCTAAGACTTTCCCTTTAACCCTGAACTAGCTAAGTGGTTAAAAGCAAGCATGGCACTGAAGCTGATACAAATTGTTTTTACAAAGAAGGAAGAAACTTGTTGGGATTCAGCAGAAAAAAGAAGTTTTAAAGTAATAAAGTAAGTCAACATTCAATAAATGTGCTGTAACCTTTTGATTTAGTAAAAAGCTGTTAACACTGTTAGCTCGTTGGTGGACTACTCATGGCTAGAAATAGAGCATAACCCTCGTAGCACAAAGCCAAGCTAAAACACCAGATAACCCTTAGCCTGTTTAAAGTGGGCATGCTAACTAGCTAAAATGGGACATTTTTTTCAGGTGTTATTGCTCCATTTGTTGCGGTTTTGTTTTTTGTTAAAGAGTTTAATTAAATTTTTACTGTAGCATCAAGATTGCAGAGGTCAAAGATTGCCGTTCCAGGTAAGTGCACAACTTGATCTTTATGTGATAGGTCTACCATGCTTCAAAGAGTAGCAGCCTCTCAATGCTTGTGTCAAAATGATAAAGCTATGATGTATAACTGATAATGCTTGTCATGATCACTTTACTTTTAATCTAATATCTTTCAAAAGAGAACAGATGAAGCCAGTGCATATGTAATTAATTTAGTCAGTGTTTTAATTTTGATTTACTGAGTGTACCAAATGAAGAGATATGGTCTCACCAAAGGAATAATTAATTCAAAGTAACAACTCTCTCAAAATGTTCTTTTAATGGTGTTAGGGGACCACAAAAGTTTTTACGTAGTACAAAATTTGACACCATCACGCCATATAAAAAAGATCCTGATGTCTTCAAGTTTTGCTTTTGGGAGAGTGCCAATAAGGCCACTGCTTATGTTTATACAAATGCTTTTTGTTCATTTACAACTACCAGATTTGAAAATGGCTAAACTGAACCTGTATGACACTTTACAAAGCACACAGAAAGAAAGACATCTACATTGCGGCACCTGTTGCTGTGATTTGGTGCTACAGAAATAAAATTGAAATGAATTGAATTACCTGCTTACAACAAATTAATTTCTGACAGTTAAGAAGAAATTGCTGTATGTGTAAATACTATGGATGTTTCTGGAACCGATACTTACTATTGATTACTATTACTACCTTTTGATACCCAAACCCAAAAAAAAAAGCTAAGTTAGGCCTACTTTGTCTAAAGAAAAAACAAAACAAAAAGAAAACCCACCATAGGTACTGTAGGCAGTGTATGTACTTCAGGCTATATAAATAAAATTGAATCGAACTGAATTTAATTCAATTGAATCTTTGTGTGACGTAACCTAAGTGGCGGACATGGAAACAGACAGCGCTGGAGATGATGAATGAGTAGTTAATCCTGGTGTACATCTTTGAATTCAACTTGTAGGCCTTGGGCACATGTGAAGTTGGTGCATTCTCTGCAGAAGTCCCCAAAGCCACAAAAAATAAGCAGGCATGCACACACAAAATGTCACGCCTGGTGGACGTGTGGATGGTACAATTGAGGCTTAACAGGAATGACTAATGTCTGATTTAGACTTCTTCCCTTTAATTCAATGCTGTAACTATCCACGTGATCTGACTACATGTCAGGTGGATGCAGCCGGCAACGGCTGAATGACTTGAAAGATTAGGGCATAGGGTTACACCCTTCCTGGTTATAAGATAAGATAGAGAAAGTATAATCAAGGCTTTAAAAAGGTGGGAAAGGTCAGGTATGGATGTATTTTGGCTTGTTATCTAATTTGCAATTTTTTTTAGACAGTAGGAATTTGCAATTGTGTTCAAAATTGTTTTGTAATGGCTAATATTTTATATGCTTAATTATTAGATATGCATATCTTCAAGATAAAATTATGTTGCAAACATTATAACTTTTAGCAACATTGTTACACTACACAGCAACTTTTTAAAATACATTTTAATAAATAACAGGTTGACCAGCATGTCAGTGATGTAAACACTACATTTTAATAAGTGAGTTTATGGTATAATCCATTTAATTAATATTTTTTTATTTTCCTGTGACATCAGATATTACTGATATAATCCTCCTGGTATTAGTACTAAATTTCAGGTTTGCTTTCATTGTGACCTTCTGAATTCATACATGATTATTTAAACCACCAGTATCCTGAAAGTGGATTTGAGGTTTTATACATGCATCAGTGATGTGGTGTAAACTAAAGGTGTGGTAAAAATAGAGAGGTGTAATAAAACCATGAGTGCATTGTATCCGTCTGTTGATGTGTTTTGCATCAATGAACGCTGCAACAAAAGAGCAGCTTGGATTGACAGCGTAGTGGGGCTGGCCTCTGGCCGACTGTGACCTTTGACAAGTCTCTGTCACTTCTCACCTCTGCAAGATAAGCTCTGTCATACCAATGCACACAACATCACATGCTCCTTTCCCCCATCCTACTGTCTCTTCAATTAAAAGCTTAATGGATGTTTTAGCACTCTGCCACTTTGATGACAGCATCCTAATCTGCCACTGTTGGATCACTGAGAAGCTGAAGGAAGGGAGGGAGCAGAGGAGGCAGAGGGGTGGGGATATCTTACAGGTTAGAAGGGGGGCACTGACAATATAATCATGCCGAGACACTGCGGCGTGAGGATTTTTTTTTTCTGTTTTCACACGAGGCAGACCCAAAGGGGTGGTCCTGGTCAGGGCATCTAGCCGGAGAGGCTAGTCTCACCTCACTGACATGGAAGCCACCCTGGCTGTCACTTTACATCTCTGACGCCTAGAGAGGGAGACCATGACCAGGCTGACAGGGGCAGCGGAAGGTGAGGACCCAGAATGCTTGAGACACCCTTGGCTCACAGCCAAACTCCGCTCCTCCCCCTCTTTTTTTCTTCCTGACACCTCACAGTGTCTATGCAAACTTTTATACTTTATGATATTTCTAACCTTTACATCTTAGGATTAAATGCAACAAGGATTCGAAAGACTGATTAGTTTCTCTCTTAAGCGCTCATCGTGCTTTTTGAAACCTTGAGAACTGAAAGTTGTTGTTTTTTTAACATTAAATAATACCTGTTATATATACGATAAAGATATTGAAAGAAAGAAACAATTTTTTTAAGCACTTTAAAAAATCTGACACACTGAATACTTTTAACTCTGGGTAAAACTACTCTGGGTGTCATATGAGTCTGGTGTCAAACCCACAATGAAAACTAGCATTATTGGTAGCATGTGACTTATCAGAAATCATATGAGAAAACCTAAACCTGTGTGAGAGAAAACACACACACACACACACACACACCAACCCCTACACACGCACACACACAAAGCAAACACTTGTGACACTGGAGCAACCCCTCAGGACTAACAGATGTGACAATGACTAATGTTTTACCATGTGGGTGTTGCAATGCGAACAAGGGATTCCACATTTTCTGCAAGGCAATCTAAATGCTGTAGGTGGACCAGTTTCTGTGGTCTGTTTGATCAACTTTCTTCTGAAAGTACAAAGCTGAACACTTTTTATGACATCAGAATATTTTAGGATAAAATTTAAAAAATTTAAAATTGACTCCACCGCATTTGAAAATGAAAGTCACATAGAAGCTGATTAGCATAAAGGTAATTGGCAAACAAAACAGCATTGGGCATGACTGTTTTTTTACTGTTAAAAACATACTTTGAAAGTTAATTTAAATGCAAAAGTGAGAAGTGAGACTAGTTAATGTGATTTGTTTAAACATTACTCAGACCAAGTAAGAGATGTGAAAACCTATTATCTCAAACAGTAGTAACTTCTAGCAAAAACAACAGCTTAGACTTGTTCATTTTATTTGCAATTTAACAAGCGAAAACCCAAACGGTAACTACTGGGCAGAGGATGATCGCATACTCGAAAGCACCCCTCAGAAACAAAAATTCACCTGACTCAGAGTAAGTCAATACACAGAAAACCGGGGGGAAATTCAGAGAGCGTGAAAAGAGTCAGGTATTCCAGGAAAAAAACAGGTACATAACTGATTGTTTGCCACACTTGCAAAGCAAAGGTATAAAGACAACAAAGGAAAGGGAGATGCGCAGCTATACTAGAAAAGGAGTGATGGTAAGACACAGGCCTAACAAGGGCAGGAAACATGGACTCCAAAAAGGCAAAAGAAGAGATTTTATCGAAATAAATCAAGAAATAAAATTGATCAGAAACTTGAAAAAAGGGGGGAAACAGGAAAAAGCAGAATGAGCTGTTCCAGAAAAGTCCCTTGCACCAAAGCTTTTTGTCAATTGATGCCACTTTTACTGATTCGAAATTGTTTGCACAGAACACAGCAGCTTATTTTTTTAATCATTTATTGCGGAAAAGAAATCCGTTCAACCTCATGTTGAAATCATTAGTCCTGATACCCAAATGACTGTTCTAAAATGATTCATGCGAGAAATGATTCCACCTATACGGTTATGATTTGCAGTCATCATTAAGAGAAACCAGTAATCAGTTATCTGTAACTTTTGGTCATAAACAGCAAAAAACGCCCATGTGAAATGTGATAATCCGCTTAACCCACCAACCCAGCTCTACCTCTCATTACTTTAGCCTCAGCCGATGTGGAACAAAGGCACAGGACTTCCAGCATCGTGAGACGTGATTTGTACAGTTTCTAGTGAGGGCGTTCTGATTTAAGTTTCAGCATAAGCATGTGTCATAGGGGAAAATTTGCTGAAACAGGTGATACCTTTGTTTGTCTTGGAAATCCATGCTCATCAAAAGAGTGAAAAATTACAACAAATTGCCCAGATTTCACACAAATGCAGTTTTCCCTTATCCATCCATCCACACTTTATTTCATTCATTCATACGTCTCCACTCCTCCATTCCTGATCCCGTCATTCTGTGTTGCACAGTTGAACTTGTGCCCCCCTGCCTTCTTGTTGACCTCCTTGCTAGAGTGCTGTGAACCCTCTGCTGCCCCCTCCCTCCATCCACTCCTCCTCTCCACCCGCTTGTTTGAGCTCTTTCAGTGAGGCAGATTGCTGATCCCGCCTGGCCGCCCCTTGCCGTCTCGCAGAAGTGCGAAAATAAGATGGCATTGGATCTATTAACACATTGGGCTGAGTGTTAGTGAGGGGGTCCCAGCCGAGACCACTCTCTCACAAGGTCCGCCGACCGTCATCCTGGCCCTCCTCTGGCCGGGGGCAAGGTGGAAGGTTGTGGAGGGGTGGGGTGAGGTTGGAAGGGTGTGTATTCTGTAGGCAATTAGAGACATCAGAAGGCCATAGGAGGGGGGTTAACGAAGAGCTAGCGGTAGTGCTCGAGTGTTGCGTACGGGGCATGCTGACACTCGTCCACTGGAAATTTCACCTGTTCTTCAACAGCCTACCAGCTGATCGATTGATCACCATAAAATGATAGCTGCATGTCAGGACTTGCGCGGATGAACAATGAGAGAAAAACAGAGTCGCTTACGTTTGTAAAGAAATTCAACAATGTGACATTTCTATTAATTTCAAGGGGATCCCAGGTGGTTGTCGATGGGGGTGTGCCAAGGTGTATTTGCAGGCATGTATTCATAAGAGCGTGTGTTGTTCACTTGCGAGCGTGTGCGTGCGCGCATGTGCAAAATCCTCCCAATCAGTCAGCATATTTTCTATTCATGAAGGTAAAACATAAACTGCCGTATAAACTGCCATTTCTCAGATAACCTTGTTCCAATGTTATGATGACTTTACATGTGCTCACATCCACAGGATTTCACTCCTGAACTTGTTGGCACGGCGAGATGTAATGTGTGCCTCTCTTCGAGTGTCTCTACCTCGGTGCGATTACACGCCCACAGATCTACCAGCTCCGTCGCAACAGCAACAAAAAATAAATAAACCTCACAACTTTTTGTCACACTTCAATCACATAACATTACCCAACCGCATGTTAGCAATTAATAGATGGTGTTTGCTGCTATTTATTTGACTTTTCGTTTTTAGCAAGTGATGAATGAAAAGACTCGCGGCCACAATTGCTAGACAGCGAAACAAAAACAGTTTTTGTGCATGCGTATACATAAATACATACATATATACATATATATATATATGTACAGCTCAAGATCTCTTTTATAATTTAAGCAGTGCTATGTACAAGATAATTGTGTGTTCTGTCTCTCATTCTGGCAGCAGAAGCAAATTCCCCCGTCGCCCCTCTGCTGTACAGCATGTGGCCCTCCTTCAGAGGGGCTGGTTACCAAGCAGATTAGACAAGATATTTACAGGTGTGAAAAGATGCATTTTTCTAATACAGTGTGAAATTCTTCTGTTAAGTGCGCTCTTTCCAATAAGCCTGTTCACAATGGGATGAGAGAGAGTAGGAGAGAGAGAGAGACAGAGAGTGAGGGAGAGACAGAGAGAGAGAATCCAAGAAGCGAGTTGTCTTGTTTTTTGGCTCTGTATTTTAAAAGGAGCTGAGGCGTAGCTGAGCGCAAGTCTTAAGAAAAAGTGATAAAATATACAGTGAGAAAAGCTTTCAAAGTGTCGGGAAATTAAAGCGGAGTGCAGCAGCAGGGCGGGGGACGCGGGGTTTGGGGGGGGGGGGGGGGGCGTTGGTTGGATGTCGGTGGGTGGTAGTAGAGCAGCGTTCAAGATGACGGCAATCTGTTTATGTGACTCCAGAGAGGAGCCGTCCTCTGCGGCCTCCGAGCTCTAGATTACTGACATCATGCTGTCTGTACAGTTTGGGTAAAAATAAAAATGTTCTTGATCTCAACAGTTTACTTGCAGCGCGTGACATTGTTTTACAGCGATGCTGAGACCGACAGCAACGGAAAAGGCCTCTCTTTTTATTATTAAAGAGCAGAAAGAACAGGGGCTCGATCCAAATTAGAGCGGAAGCGAAGAGGATGGGAGGTTGAAGGAGATGCGTTTGGATTTGGGTGAAGGCAATAGAGTGGTGGAGGAGGGTAGGGATGCGGGGCACAGGAGTGTTGTGACCACACACCCTCACCCGTAGAGCATGGCTTGGAGCCCAGACAAGACTATGCTGGGCCTGCCTGTCTCGCTATGGAGAGAGGGCCATTCTGTACAGGAGTCAGGAACAGCAGCGTGGGGATCAAAATGCCGCGGTGCCAACTCTCCACCCTGTGAAAAACAAACAAATTATCCTAGCTGGTAAATTCCTGTGACTACAATTTGCAGCGAGAAGTCTCAAGGTGGAGAAAGTATTAATGTGTAAGCGTGATAAAGATAATACTCATGGCAAATAATGAAGAAAAGTGGGGAAAGCATCAAGAAAATCAAAAAAAGAACAAAAGAGTGTAACTTTAAAACCTTTAAAACAAAACTTCCCTGTTTCCTTCTCAAGCATCACGTCTTCATCTTCATTCCTACCAACATATGAGTTTTTTTTTTTACCAAAGAGCAGAGTGCACTGAAGCTTGTACAAGCATGCTTTCTTTTGATGCCTTGCTCAATAAAACTCTGGCTCCTCTTTTATCCATTTCTGCCAGTTGTATTAGCAGTTTGTACGGCCGGTGGCCCCCTGTTTCTGCAGCCCTCTCCCACCATTTAAAAGCGGTGACACACGGCTTGGCGGGCAGCGCTACGGGGCAGAGAAACCCCCTAATTAATGGAGGCAATCTTGCAGCTTTCAACCAGCCTTACATTTCTTTTAATGAAAGGATTAACGCAGTGCATTAAGATGTATTTAACCTCCAGCACTAGCTCTGTTTCAATAAGTATTAAACAGGCCATTAAAAGAAGCAGGGGGCTCAGTTAAAGCAGACAAAGGCTAGTGTGCTGAATGTGGTGTAAGGGGTGGATCTGGGGAACAAGGACGGAGTACGCTGTTCACGTTTAGCATCTGCCTAAACAGCTCATGTTGAGCTGAAAGAAAAATGGGAGCTGGCTTGACACGGCCTGCAGATTTATAGCCACAGATTGCTGAAGGCCCACCAGAAGCGACATAGTGGTTAAGAGAAATGTAAATACAAAATTAAAATGTTAATGCAAATTAAAGTCCCTTTTGAGGCTTTTTTTCCCCTGTTAAAGCCATTATTTGCTTCCTCTGTGCAGCTTGCGTGGAGAGGTGACATTGTTTTAAAAGATGTATGTAGCCTACTCACTTTGCAAACCAGAGCCAGAAATCTCAGAAATCTATTTTCTAAGTTGTTGATTTTACAAAACAATCAGCCGCCACCATGTAAGCCTGTGCCAGAGCCCCTGCTGAACAATGTTGGTATTGTTCACTTGGAAAAGAAAACTGGCGTGGGCTGCTGCATTTATCAATTTTCCCTTTCTCTTTTCGCCCACTACTTGTTTGTCATGGCATGGCGAAGGCCCATTTTGGGCCCAGCAGGTTGTCCTGTGCGCATGGCATCACCTAAAATTAGTTCAAGTCAGCGGTGGCCGTTTTGCAGTTTTTCCACTGCGGATGTTTGCGGATCCAAAAAAACAGCCATGTCTCACTTGCTTTTCGTGTTTGTGGCAAGCCTTCTTTCCTGTTTTTTTTTTTTCTTAGAGGGAATACATTGGAGGAAAGTAGTGACAAGTCTGACAAACTATTACAGTACTTATAAAATGCACTTAAATCAAGAACGACAGGAAGTCACTCACGGTATATTTTATATATATGAACCGAAGAAAATGCAAATTGAGAAATCGAGTCAGAACCAAACTGTTACAGTCCACAACATAACAGACGTGACAGCCTTGTCATGTACTTAAGTGTTAATTAGTTTTCAGATGCGCTGCTCCCTCCCCATCTATGTTCATCATGAGTGTATTGAGAATGACAGGGCTCAGTAGTTAAATAGATTCCCTATCGCATGTCATTAGCCCCCTCCTACTGCAGGATGTAGTCGAACAGCTTTTATCGGGTTGTCTTCCATTGAGATGATTAGCCTGAAACTATATTTCAAAAGTGTTTGTCAGGGTACCTAGCATGCTGCAGCAAATGTGAGTAACAGATGGATTTGCTCATGGAAGAACAGGATGATCATAGTGTGCCTTAAACGAGCTTAGGCCGTGGCATGAATGCTCGGTCCATATTACATTTATGGTTGCCCGAAGGCACGCGTTATGGTGCCTCATCTGGAGCTAGAGGAAATGAGACTGACAAGTAGCAGCGAGAGTGAATTACAAGTGTTATGGATGAGCAGACATTGATCGGATAACCTCCAGTTGTGTTAAATGCCTTGTTTGATAGCTTTTTCATGCTGGTGGGTCATTAGAAATCAGATGAAGAACTTGTTAGCACTGAACAAAATGAATCTATCTATCTATCTATCTATCTATCTATCTATCTATCTATCTATCTATCTATCTATCTATCTATCTATCTATCTATCTATCATTAAACTATGTTTTTTATTAGTGAGAGAAACTGGAGTTTGAAGAGAAAAGCCACTAGGACAGTCTTGCAGTGAGGGAACAGCAATCACTGATCTTCACAAGTCACTTTCTTCTAAGCAGATGAAATATATAAGAAATCTATGATGGTGCCCCAAAAGAGCAACCTTTACCATAGCCTTAGGCAGTGATGGATTTGTACCCACAGTGACAGAAATAACAACCAAGTGACTTGATGATAACCTATGAACAAATTCATTAAGCAAGATTTGTAAAGTGATAAAGGAAATAAGGTTATTTTAAAAAATACTTAAATTTAAAACTTGAACTTCCTGCTAGATCTTGCTATGTTTATTATATTAGACAGCGGTGGTGGATGAGGACTTTGATTAGTTTTCAGGGGAGGATGTGCTTTAGTGTAATGAGAGTATAAACGTAAGTTTTCATTAAGAAAAACATGCTTAAGAGACTGCAGTGTTTGAGTAAAACAGAAAGCATCTTGTGATAAATCCCGTTAGGTTATTTTCACTAACCCTTTTCACATGCTCAGTGCACCTCTGAACTTTTCTATGTGAGAGAACACGAATATCTGAATTTGTCGGGTCAGGTATTAAACGGACCTTATCCTGCCAGCTCATGAGTGCAGTGTCTGCAATTGGGATCATACTCGAAGCAGGTAATTGTCCAGCGTTTACAGTACATATGGCATGATGACAATGTTACATATTTGATTCCAAATAGAAAATGTAACCTTTTTTCATTATGAATTCAGCTTTCCTATCTAAGATGGTGCTTCTTAAACTTGTTTTCTGGATTATCCCACTTCAAATGCTAAAAAAGAATTGCACTGACAATTTATTTTCAACCATGACCACAAACAAAAATTAAAATTTAATTTCGGTGAAACAAAACAAATCTTTTCCCTGAAAAAAAACCCCCATATCATATATATCAGTATATCATATAAATGTCTTTTCACCACCTCTTGCTGTATACCTAATTAGTGGTATAGATGCCCAATGACTCAAGATAATATTCAAACATACAGGAGGACTGCATATATACATTTCAGGATCCATGAAAGAACTCTGTTTTAAAGGGGTTTTCAGAGGCAGTTCAGAATGAGTATATTCAGGCTTTAATGGAGTTGGCTGGGAAAGTGCCAAGACTGGCAAATACCACTCCTGCTGTGTTCTTTGCACCCCGGTCGCAGCTCTCAGAGGTATTCCCAGCCTGTTGAGCTTGTGAGGGAAAGAGAGAGGACCAAACGAGAGGAAAAGGAGGAGAGAGAGAACATATGATATGGGAGAGAGAGTGGGCAAGAGAGAGAAAGGGGAGAAATGGAAGTGTTAAACAAAGAGATGCGTGATGAGGTAAGACACACCTTGTATGCCGCTTGCTACAGCCCGAGCCCTTAGGTCTGAGTTTTAGCTCCCTCCTCCCTCTCTGCTGTTTCTCTCCTTCCCTGAGAACTGTCATTAAGTCATATGATAGTGTAAAGTGTAAAAGTGACCCACTTAGCAGAGTGCCAACCATATGTGTGTGTGAGTGTGTGTTAAAGGCCTCTTCTTCTGCTTAAAAAAAGGGAAAGGACCGAAAAGAGAGAGAAAAAAAGATTTTCTCATCCTTGTATGCATGTGTAAAATTCTTAATATTTCCATCAATTTACCAACAATGCGCCTGTATTGTTAAGCAAACAATTAATCCATTACTATAATAACATTTTTTGTAGCCTAATACTATTAAGTATTGTAAATTAATGAGTAACACAAATTTTACTAACCAAGCAATTATTACTCACATTAGAGAAGTTCTTTGATTATTTGTATGATGGGTGGATAAACAAAAACAATCAAATGTGCCAGTTTCCTGCATGCATGCTACAGTCATCTGGCTTTAGTTTGTGTAGTGAAAGGAGAAAAGCATTTTAGATATGAACATTACTTTCATGGTTTTCGCATGAAAGGTCAAGAATATGGCACCCGAGTGCAATCTCCACCCAGGCCAGAAAAAACTATCCACTGTTGCTAACACACTTTTGGAAAAGTTGCGTACTGAAAGAAAGTAGTAAGTAAGCCTGGTCCCAGGAAGATTTTGAAGCAGTCAGGTAGCAAAAGCAGTGATAAGAAGTAAGGCCTATACCCACTGTCAGGCCATCGTGTGGAAAAACACACTAACAATGTAACGTGGAAGCCTTGCCTGCACTGATCTAAGATGTTCTCCACCTCCATGCCAGATACACGAATGGATGAATGAATGCTGTAACATGAAGTGTAACAAATTACCTCGGGGAAGATATAAGTAAAATAATGTAGTGCTTTTTTTTTAAGGAAAAATAAGGCATCGTGTAATTGCTTTTTGAATAGTGACTCAAACACTTTTTAGACATCGTTCCTACAAATAATAAAGTCAAACTAGCCTCAGAAGTTACAAGTGTAGTAATTCAAGATTCAAAGCGTTTATTGTCATGTGTACAAAGAAAAGTATTTCTCTCATGATCCCTTGCTGGCTTGCTGCTGGCTTAGCACCAACAAAAATTGCCACTTATGATTTTTGGCATGCAAAGCCTCAAGCCGCCAGCAGAAAGTGAACCTCACCCTTGCTGGTGATAGGTGATAATTTTTCTCGTGCATCCTATTTATAGCATATTTATAGCACAAGCACACACATATATTCTAGCTGTCAGCTTTGTGATGCGTGTCAATAGGCTGCTACTGATTGACTCGTTACTGACCATCTAGAAGGTAAAGATTTAATCAACACTGTGACTTACTGGGGGAATAAGGGAGAGAGAGATGCAGACAAACATATAGATGTGTGTGTGTGTGTGTGTGTGTGTGTGTGTGTGTGTGTGTGTGTGTGTGTGTGTGTGTGTGTGTGTGTGTGTGTGTACTGCAGTGTGCTTGGTTGAACAGAGAATCAAGCGAATAAAAGGAGTGAAGTAGGGATTTATGTTCTCCTCTATAAAGTTCTATGAACTCTGACAAATCTGCCCGGCTTCCCATTGTGTCACTGTGCTGAACTGTAACAAAGTTGAAATGGCCGAAGCCAAGACTGGAGGCCTCAGCTGTGGCTGAGCTGAGCCAAAGCATGGTGAAGGCCTTTGCTGGGGTGACAAGAGCAGGGTGCAGGGAGCCAGTGCATGTTAGCTAGCTAGAGCGTTTGGTAAAAGTGCAGACAGCTTGGGAGGTGCTAATGAATGCCGGGCATTGCTAACTGTACTGTACCCAGGCTCCGGGCGCAGCCTGGCAGCCTCCTGTCCCTCCTGCCCGTGCAAAATGTGAAAGATCAACCGGTTGGAGGGAGCAGACGGAAGCAAGCACACACACATACGCACACTCCCAAATGCACACATACTTGTTCGACTGCACACACGCGTGTGCATGTGTGCACGCATCTCTTTGCGTACACATAGACAAATGCACCCACACTCTGACACAAACACACTCGGGCCTGGCTCACTGTGGTATCACATCATGAGGGCTCCAGCCAGGCCAAGCCATGAGGCCTCAGCTGAGATGATTCAGGACTCCCCGCTGAGTCCTCACTCAATCAGCCAGGTGGAGCTCCACAGCAGAATGGCAGCACAACTCCAACACTCCATGCCGTAGTCGCTAAGTGTGGAAATAAGAACAAGAATAAGAAATACTTTATTTATCACAAAAGTTGGGAAATTACTGAGTTTTAGCAGCCAAAACATAAAAAAGCAAAGCTCATGGAAATAAACAAAATATCATGAAACGAAATAGCTCAAAATACACAAAAGAAGGAGGTTGACTAAATAGAAAATACAAAAAGGGTTAATAAAGGCATATAAATAAGTAAAAAATAAAAATAAAGAAATGCCTATGAAAGTAGATGTGGGGGATATTTTATAATAAACGTATGATATTTCATATCAGGCAGTGCTGGAGTTTGTACTCAGTAATTCATTTCTATAAATTTTAACTCTTGCTTTCATACTGAAAGAACCAAGAACCGACCTCAAACCTGCTCATTTATTTTTGCTATTTATAGAAGGAAAATTAAACTAATAGATGACTTTCAGTAAGTAAACAATTATTTCAAAGGCAACACATTAAGGTGTACTCATATTAACTACACTCATATTACCCCAGAAGCATCCAAGTGTACAAATATTTAAAATTAAAGTCTAAAGACTACACTTGATCCATTACTTGACACATACTGTAAACTTGTGTGATAGTGAATAGGTCATACAGCTGATTCTCCTTATTCTGCTGTTGTAAGTGTAACTATCAAAGGAAAACAATCCTCACTTAAAAGACAGGCAGCTAGTGTTGCTCTCCTCTCAGCAAGCTGCGTTAGATTCGACTCAGCTTTGAAGGGGATTACTGCAGAAGCTTTGAACTCTTATCACAAATACATCGTTCTAGAGAGATCAGCAGCTCAAATATGTAAGAACATGGTGATTTTTTTCCATTTTGACAAGCCGACAGGAAGGCTCTGCTCTATTCTACACATTGGCTCTGTGAATAATGGCCAGCTGTATAAGATGAATCATGTTTACCATTTTTTTTACTAATGAATATTCATAATGTAATGTTTTGCATATAGCTTTTCTAAATAGAAATGGATGGCGGAGGGCTTCAAAATCACAGTTATGATCTATATCCTACCATCTGTAGTGTTCTTTCATATTATTACAAATTACCGGACAATTTTTTTTTAAAACAAACTTTTTATTCAGTGTGAAAAGAAGCGCACGTATAATTTAGTCCAGGGGAAGCACTGAATATGCATGTGGACCACTTTCCGGCAGGTCATCGGATTTGTTATAGTTTAAATGATGTTATTGAATTATCAAGTTTTAATAACTCTCACTTGACTTTCAGGTACAAATTGTAATGCCTCTGATTTTCTTCCTTGACTTTCTTCACAGTAACAAGCATTCTTGAGTAAGTTGGGTCTCATTAAAAGCTCTTTGCAAGTTGTCTGGAGATGTATCTATTCATTAGCTTCAAAAGGGTGTCATGTGTATGAATTATGCTAACAGGATCTAATTAGCAGATGCAAATGAGGTTAGTCAAAATTGTACTGAAAAGACAGAAGAAAAGCTCCATGGGATAGTTGGAGCTCGACAGCTCACCAACCGCCCCCACGCTGGGCACCAAATGTGATGGTTCGCCCCTGCTGCTGAACTATACAGGAGACAGGACTGAACCATAAACACAGACACGGGGAGGACGGCTGTTCAGAGGTGTTGTCATCGAAATCAAAAATTTTCTTTCATTTTAAAATGCTCATTTTACTCATATTTAGTTCAGGATTCCCTAAATGACTCATTCACGCTAGCTTAAAGCGGCTAAATGTCCACTTACACTGCTTAGCGTAGAGCCAAAAGTTAGCCCCCAACTCGTCATGCCTCCCCTCCTCTTGAATGCACAGAGTAACGCACACATCCCCCCGTCCCCCCGTCCCACAAGAAACAAGTTACACAACCAGCTTATGGAACTCCAGAATCCGGCGTGAAGAGGACTCACTAATAGCAGCCGCCTACAAGCTCCTGCCATTCTGACATCAGTGGCCCCAGACTGTGGAGAAGCTGGCAGGACTTGGGGAGCATGCCTTCTGGCCTCGGCAGGGAGGAAGGCCAGCAGGCTGCAGCATCACACACACGTACGGCACACACACACATGCACTCAAAAACACACTCTTTTTCCTTCAGTAGGAGTTGCGATTAAGCTCGTTACGTTCAGGGTTAGAGCCTAGGAACAAGTGACACAGTGTTTTGAAGGAATCAGAGAGCTGCAAAGAGCAGATTGTGGAACATTGTTAACTGGCATGAGTTGCTTGATGCTTGTTTACCTATTGTGTTGAGCCCCCACTCATGTCAGCTCTGCCAAGACTGGTAAAATGTCACGAGTGCACAATGGCCTTAAGCCTTCTATGCCAGCTGTGAAAGTGTAGCTGCTATTGGTTTAACCTTGTAAGTTTGTGTGGGGATGTGTGGATGCGTAAAATGTTTTCTTTCAGTTATGATGTTGCATTGTTGACAGTTCGGTAGTTTTAGGTTTGCCTCTGTAAACCACTGCAGGGCATTTTAAATTAAACAATCAATTTGTGATTGAAGTGCAGACTTTAAGCTTTAAGAGGTTTAGCAAAGAAAACATTAGCATTAGAAGTTCACGAGTTGCAAACATTTCTGTACACAGTTCCCAGGTATAAAATTTCTTTATCTTGCTTTTTCATTTTGTTTTAGGAAATTATCTGGGTCTAGCCCAGGTTTTTAATCACATATACACAGTGAAAGGTCAAAGAAGTTACATGGAGACAAATAACCAAACATGAAATAAAATAAATAAATAAAACTTTCCCATTTGCACATTTGATGGACCTGATGATCAAATCAAAGAAAGCTCCTGGGTTTCATTGTAATCATTAAAACCCTCATTTTCCTGGTATCCGGTCGTTAAGTCTGACGTCACTAGCCGTGTCTGGACCTAAACTCCGCTGCAGGTCCATATATCAAACGATCACTATGGCATTACTGAGAGTTGAAAAACTGTCTAAAGTCTTTCATCTTTAATAAAATGATCAGCGTTCTGCTCTACCAGGTGTAACAATTGAGTTTAACATCCAGGCATCCGTGAAAACGGAATTTATGACATTTAACGGAGTTAGAAGTTAGCAGGGAGTTAGCTCGCTAGCTTCTATCTAAATACAATATAGCATGTCCTGACTGCGGAGTTTTGGAAACAAATTAAAACGTACAGCTCTGTTATCACTTCCAACATAAATGAAGACAGAAAACTAAACAGCAGTGACGTTTGTAGGGTTACTGAAGTTTGGCTAGCTGGTATATAATGATGTGTTACGTGACCGCTAGCGACACAGCTATGTTAGCATAATATAAACAAGCTAACTTTTTTTCCACTCCATAAAAGTTAACGTGAGTGTTCTCGGTGGTCAGGAACAAATGTAATCGCATGGCAGGATGCTGTAAAAGGACCAAACTTCAGCCAGGAGAACAACTGAGATAATCCATCCACAATACGAGGTTAGTCATTCATATACTGCTGCATGGGCTGGGCTGTAGTTACATCCTAAGGTTTTAAAAACTGAGCTTAAATAAATGATTAGTGGTAATAAAAGCCGAGGGAGGTCAACAGTGATCACTGACTGTTTTAGGAGCTTTTTGAGATTAAATAGAAGAAAATACAAAACATTAAACATGTTAACAACACAAAAGCCATATTAAACGCAGACTACTTTAGGCCCGGAAGTAGGATTCGTCACGTCATCACTTAACGACCGGATTCTCACATCTTCTGTGCTACTTCTATCAGCAATCACATTATAAACACTACTAGCCCAGGTCTTTTTCTGTTTGAGATTTGAGTTTTACTTATGTTCACCTGGCACACTGTATTCCTGGCAGTCTTGTTTGGAAGAGTTGCGTTTTTGTTGCATCTGTTAAATATAGCGACTAATTTGTAGTTCTTCCCCTTCATGTTTCTGCTATTTACTATGGTCCCAGAGCCAACTCATGTGAAAAAAAAGATACATTGTTATGCTTTACATCCTTCTTGACACTGTTTAAATTACTGCATTCTGCTAGCTCTGAGCATTTTGACAGAAATGAGTGTGAAATCTTGTGAAATGCGCTTCACTAGTCTTTCTCACAGACTGATGAGACGTCAAATTCAGCCTCGAAGCATGCACCTGAAGCAGGGATCTTTTAGCAAGCCAGACAATGACGTAAATCCACTAGAGTTGCAAGAAATTTAGGTTTTCCTGCTGTAACTCACATAAACACTGCAACAAATGACAAAAAAGCAATGCAAACGATAAATCATTATTTCAATTTGATGTATTTGGCGTGCCTTAGTAGAAGAATCACAGGTTTCAGTCAGCTTTTCTTACAGTACTGATGATTCTGCCTACGCAATATAATTCTGTATAAAAAATTATGATTAAGAGTAGATCAGACTGCCTTAAATGCTTGTGTATCAAAGTTATGGCTTTGTTTTGCAGTACGGTGCAACAGTCAACTCATTACATTCTGACCCACCACTGGAGCCAAACACAAAAGGGGAATTAAACATACTGTGCTGTGCAAAAGTCTTGAACCACCCCATATCTCTGGTGTAGCAATTTATTAAAACATGTGCAAATATACATATATAGTGTCTAAGGCAAAAACAGAGCTTGTACAATTATAATGAGCTTGAAATTCAATATTTTGTGTGACGTTCAAGGACATTCAAAGCTCTTCTTTGGAGGATGGCTGCTTTTTGTTTCATTCCCTGTCAAGGTGATGCTACTTTAATAATGTTGAGGTCGGGTCTCTGGGGAGACCGATCTATGACTAAGGCGTGGATATGGACAGTACTTTTATTTTTATTGCACAAAAGGATGAGATGGTAAAAAATGGTGCAAGCTGCGTTCAGAACAGAAACAGCTGTATTATGCTGCTAACACAACTGAAGCTCTTTGCAGGCATCTGCACAAACAGCATGCTAACGCTATGCTAGCCAAGATTCAAGAGTGATGTTAAAGCTGACTGAATGCCAACCGCAGCCCAGCAACCAGACCCTAAACTTCAACAGGTAACAAAAGCAGTGCTAAGCAGTCAGGCCGAAGCCTCCGTTTCTACCTGTTCATGTTTTTAAAGCAGAAGCACTGTGGGATTACTTTAAAGTCTCTTTATGTTAGTTTTCATCTTTTCTTTGTGCTGTTGGCTTTGTGTTTATACTTAAATACTAAGAGAAAGATCATATTTATGGGATACATATGATCATAGGATAGGGATATGTGTTTGTGTTTGTGCATGGGACTGTAGCTTATAGGTTTATATTCTCTCATTGTCGCATAAATTATGACACATTACGTCTTAGTACATTTCACAGAGAAATGTAAAAGCAATGCAAAGAGCAGTATAACGAAGTACTTTCTCCTGGGAGTAATTAAGTAAGGTACTGCATTACTTTTAAAAAAAAGTGTTCTGTGTAATACGTGACTTTTTTTGAGTAATGACCCCAATAATGATCACAGCAGAGAGGGGAAGTACCTCCATCTTGCACAAACATTTCAGCATTCAATTAATTGGCATGGATATAATCTCTTTGATATGTTGTTTTGAAGCGGAGCCAGTGAGAAACTAATGAGAATCGATAAGAATATCAATAAGGAATTGAACTGAAAAGTGATATTGATAATGGAATCTGAATGGCTAAATTCCTATCCTACCATCCCTAACGATGGGTCAAGATTTAATGCTACTTTTTTTGTGTTCATGTTTCCATCATTTTGACAATATCCCAACAGTACTGACGGAAATGTAGTCCCAAACCAAGACAGAGCCTCCACCGTGTTACAGTTGTAACTCTCTCCTGGGCTATTCAGTAGATATTGATGACAATGTGAACCAAATATTTCAAATTTTGATTAATCAGACCTGTTGCAATTGACTTTCAGTCCAGCTCTTGTGTTTTTGGCATGCATCTGCCTTCTTATACCCTGCCTTAAGAATGACTTCTTGGCAGCCAGCCTTTCACTGACCATTTCTGATGAGACTTTGGCAAACAGTTGACGGATCGACAGAAGAGTCAGGACGCCTACACTTATTCAGTTTCCTCATTTTTTAAGAACACACTGCACACCGTACTGAGATATGACAAGTTTTCAGCTATGGAAAATGAAAATGAAAGTGAAAACTATGTTATCTTTGGTGTTTTTCAGAGATTAAACGGTGTTTTTGCGACAGATTGCTAGTAATAAAGTGCCTAAATATATCATTTCAAAGTGGTTTTTTGCTAAATTGTTTTTTATATGTAGACATTGGTCCATTCCTTGAGTTAGCTGGAATTTTATGCTTGAAAGACTGGAAGATATATATATATATATATATATATATATATATATATATATATATATATATATATATATATATATATTAGCAATAAAGAAATGAGGGCTGGGTAATGACTTTTGTTTAGTACTTTAAAAAGAAAGCATGTTTTAAGTTTGTGGATGAGAAAAAAAGATTTTAGCGACTTTGCAGAGCTGTTTGCTTGTCTTTGGTAGTCAGTACTGAAAGTTGACCCCAGGCCTTGCTCAAAATGTTTGTATATATATTCATATACATTTTAATTTCAAAATGCATCTCCACCTCAGTTGGGTTGAATTAAATTTAGTGAAAGCCACTTGAGAAAGTGAAAGAAAAAAAAATTGCTTTACCATCGTACGAGCCCACCCACTCAAATCCTCCCCCTGCTCTGGGTGAGTCACTACCAACCACCGCTAACCACACAGGTGAAATAAACCATAGCTCCATCCCACCAACGCCTACGCTGCTCACTTCAAAAGAATAACTGAAAAGGTCAAAGTTGTCAGGCGTATGACACTGATTTGTCCTCTGTCACTTGCACCTCTTTTTTGTTAGGCATTTTATTAGGCTGAGATTCTTTTTTAGGGGGGGTTGTTGAAGCATTAGTAAAAGGCTTGCAATACACTGCGACTAGTTGATCAGCCCCTTAACATTTCTGACAGCTCAACAGGCAAACAGCAAAACCCCCAAAAGCCTAACAAAAAACATAATTAATTGCAACTGCACAAAACACAAAAACAAGGAAAAAAGCAGCTCTCTTCTTTGTTCATTTTGACTGCAGCAGATCCCCTGTCTTCACACCTCCCACATTGGTTTAACGTGTTGCATTGTCCCCCACACAGCTATTCTCATACACACACACACACACCAGAAACACACGTAGACCCACACTCACACATATATATATATGAAGACCACATCAGCCTGGGGCTCCCCTTTTGTCTGCCTCTGCGCTAAAGGTGTGATCGTTGGTTGCACTGCTGAGGAGGTGGGGGGACATTCTTTTACCAGGGGTGGAAGGTATTAGTCCAGTGTCCTCGTCTGGCATATCATTTCATTTTGAATCAAACATTAGCCCCGATTGGGGATCCCCTTTGTGCGCTCGTCACAGATGTCTAGGACAGTTAGTGGGTTTTGCCAACCAAAAATGTGCTTCCCTGGAGTGTTGTGTGTTTGTGTCTGCTTGATTACATTTGTGATCTCATTATCTGATAACTAAAAGACAAAGACAATGAAGTAGGTAAAAACATTTTAAGAAAAATTATTACTTACTGTGTAGTCATATTTGTTGCAGCTCACCACTTGGGGGAAATCTGATTATTCACTTTCTTGCTGAGATGTTGATGAAACCATTATAAGTGTAGTTAGAAACTGTGTCAAGTTAGCGAAGCTTTGCTCCGGCAGAAAGTAATAAAACCAGCTTTCAGCACTTCTAAAGCTAACTAATTAACATTTAGTAGACCCACTCTCCATTGTATATACAGCTGGGTAGGTTTCAGCAAGCAATCTGTCATGATCCCTGTGCCTCCCTGGCCAGCCCAGTGTGGCCACAAGTGTTTGTTGTTTTACTCTCTCTCTGCTCCCCTCGCCTTGCTCTCTCTCTCTCTCCTACCTGTCTGCCTGGGCGGAGCTCTGATTGGGCTCCCGCCCTTGGCCTACGCACCTGCAGCTGATTTGCAGCTCTTCTTAAGGCAGGGGCTCCGAGCGACTTGTCGCTGGAATATTGAGTAACTTGTTAGTATTGCCTGGCTTCATTGCGATTCTGTTGTTCCTGTGCTTTCCTCCGACTTACCCTCGTCTGTGTTAATAAGTTTACCTGGATCAGCCCTTTTGTGACCCCTGGACCCCGTGAGTGTGAGTGGGCTGCTTGTGTGGAGATTGTTTGGACAAGGAGCGGAGCAAGTGCGAAGAAGTGTGTTTCCCCAGCCTATTGATCCCCGGAACCCTGGTGTTTCCCCCCCTTCACGTGTACATATCGCACCAGTGTGATTAATAAAGTATTGTTGAACCGTGCTTTCTCAGTCTGTGCCTGAGTCCGTTCCACCACTGTGACACAATCTCAAGAAATGTCACATTTTTTTTATTTCTTAAAGCACAGTACTACTTTATCAAATGCTCAAAGACAGTGAAATTAAATGGGATTCGTTTCTGTCGACCACTGTCACCGTGTTTTCTGTTGCATGAACAACCCAGTATCACGGCAAAACGCCAGTCCACCGAGTCCATTTCACATCGGGTTGGCATGAAAGTAGGTGCATGCCTTCTCAGAGTAGGTACTAAATATTTGCAAACTAAGTCAGAAACACTGCTTCCTTTTCTTTCTTTTTTTTTAACTGTTGCAAGATAAGGGTTTCTCCATTCACTTTACTGCTAATTCATTGAACACTGATAAAAGAAAAAAGAGCTAAAAGTCTGCATTTACTTGGGGCTCCATTCGCTCAGCAGACACCAGATTTTTCAAACAAAGTCTGGACCATTAACACTGGGTTTGGGTCCAGCCTGTCTCGGCTGGTCTGTTCTATCAAGGTCTACAACAGTCAGATGAACCTCGAAACAAGCGCTCCCCGTCAGACAGAATGTTTGGTCCATGTGTCTAGACCTCCACCATATCTGACCCGCCAGCACAGAAGGACACGCAAACACTCGACAGACGATCATAAGGAACAAATACAGGCAGGCTCCTTCCCACCACCATGTGACTTGGATATTCATGCACACTGCTGTTCGTAATTTCTTATCATTGACACCCACCCCTCCACATCCACTTATACACTTGTCAAATATGACACCTCTACCCACAAGAAAGAGACCAGGTTCTGAGTCCTTTTCTAGAATACCTGTATTCATTGTCCCAGCTACGTTTTGGGAGTTTTATCCCCCAGAAACTACAGTACCTTTCTCAAATGTAAAAGACACCTACCCAGGTCTTTAGTTCAAGAACAGGACGGGCTTTTTTTGTTTTGTTTTGGGGTTTTTTGCTTTCGTACTTCATGTCACTCCCCTGTTTTCCAGTAAGAGAAGGAGACCAGACCATGGACCACTTCCATGCTATGTGGGAGTCCCTGCTGTTTCAGTGGCTGCCAGGCAGGCAGCCTTTTCCCTCTCTCTTTGGAGCGTTTGGCTCCATAACCACGGGAGCCCATCTGATGTGGTCCCCCCATCTGACTAGCAGCTCTCTTCCCTAGGCCCAGACGGCTGTAGGGACAGAGCAGACGAACAGGGCCGCAGATTGTTGTAGACCATTTACATGTAAATACAGAGACCGGGCCTGGGTCTGGGTTCAATATTGAAGGTGTCCGCTGCACTGAGGTCCCTCTGTGTGTGCATATATGAGCGTGTGCGCCTACACGCCGGCGAGTGTATATGATTGTGTGAGCATGCACGCTTGTGTGTTTTCATGTATGTGCATGGCATGATCCAGTACATCTAAATTATACAGCTGCCAAATTGCTGCAAATGTTTTAATACAAAACCATTCTGTGGTCCGTAATTACATCTAATGGCTGCTGGATGCTTTTCTCCAGAGCAGAGATAGGAGGCTTTTCGCTGAATAATTTGGCAATTTATCAGTTAGTTTTTGCAGACAGATCAATAAAAAGAAATCATCATACTGACTTACATTCATAAAAATATGCTTTAAAGAGGGATAGAATAATGTTTTTGGATTTGTTTTTGGTTTTTTATTGACACACAGGGGGATCTGAGGGGCTTCGAGCACTGTGAATGTAGCCCCTAACCCCAAGAGAAGATAGAAGATGCCAAGGCAACATGCCTGTTTCACTTGGGGGGTCAACTTTAAACCATTATTCATGTCTCCATAACCCCCCCCCCCCTCCCCCCTCCCCTCCCCACTAGCATATGCCTCCGGTTGGTAGACAGTAAGTCAGTTAGGGCTTTCCTCTGTGTCGCTCTAGAAGCTTTCATACCGGGAGAGAGAAGTGTTAAAACTCTTCTCACTTCTGACTCACTGATTTAACCACATTGAGGCAGCAACAGCAGCAGAATACTCCTGTGGTGTAAATCTGTTTGTGTTCCCTGTCCAAAAAAAAAAAAAATCAAGATGAGAGAAAAATACAGAGTCCTCCTGAAATGTAGTTTCTGAGTCAGGGTTAGCAATGTGATAAAAGCCCAGCTTGTTTGGCAGTAATAGTGCTATGGGAAAGGACAGAGAACCAAGGGGTGAGCAGGGTGGAGTGGCTCCGTCTTGGTGGCAGTTCGCTGGTTGGTTGATGAAGCTCAAGTGTGGGACAGTCTTCCCCTCCCTACCCCAGCGCACCCCAGCCTCGGCCAGGAGAGCATGTCTGTCAGAGAGGGCGTGTTGTCTTGGAAGCTTAACGCAGAGTCGATACAACTCCACCACCCTCCCTTACACCTCACGTTCTAGGGAACGCATATATCCAGTCTACGCTGTCAGACTTTTAGCACCTGCTATTTGCTTTGGGTCCCTTATGTCAATTCCTCTAGTGTTTCAGGAGGATGGGCTCCGAGAAGTGGGTCAACAAAGGTGGATGCTAAAATGGGGCTGAGGGTGAGACTAGGGCCAGTGGACTGCCGTCCACTTTTGGTGTTGCTGGCTACATGTTCTGCCCGTGATGACGCAGTGAGTGAAAGTGAAAAGGGTGGATGTGTCAAATTCACTTCAGTGATTCATAGTAAACTGAGTGTTGGTGGTAATTACTTTAGTGACATTAAAAAATACTCCAGACATGAAAGAAATATAAGCATATGTCCTAAAAAAAACAACAACTTTGAGTCTTTGTGCCAGTTGCTACAAATAAGATAGAGACGATTTATTGGAAAAGTCAGATATATACACACCAATACTTTAAACTCACCCTGCCTCCATAATTGTACCTGCTGCATTCCCCACAGGCCCTGGGCGACACTTCCTATAATGCAGTAATCCAAAAATCATGTTATCATACCTTGGGGGATCATATGTAGCAGAGCAGCTTCAATCCTATTTCCCTGAATGTAACCAGTATACCTTATTTCTCTAAGATTTGTCTTAACACAGTGGATTATCATTGCCCCCTGAAAACCTGCACAACACAAAAGTATCGGGCCTACATCTCCCTAGATACATTTGTGCAGTAATCCACCGCTCCTTCAGCAGGACGGTCACACACAAAACAGGCACACGCATATATGCATGCATGCACGCGCTTACATCGGGACTGATCTGTCGAGATGACGCAAAGTGGCATCCGATGGTTCCATGCAGTCTATTTTAATGCATTTTGAGGAATGCAAACATGCTGTATACAAAGACGGGAGTCCCATGGGTCATCACTCTGACTGGTTACAGCTGGAGAAAATTTCCATTTCACAATCATTTGTTCTGCCGGAATGGCATCAAACATGAATATATTTTACATATTGACTCCGAGGTTCTTTTGTATGCATACAAAAATGCAAAGCTCTTGTTTCATACAAATGTTTCTCAAACTGAAGGGCTGTTTAAATGTTGAAGAAAAAGGGCCAAGGCAGCAAAATAAGGAAGAGACAAAGTAATTGATGAGCGCAATATGCGGCCAAATGGAAATGCATGAAGCTGTCACCTTTGCATCTTTGAAGATAGCAGCGTGTCTGTAACATAAGCTGTCCCTGCGTAAAGACTACTGCTTTGATTAAATGTTCGCAATCCCTGGACGCTGGAAAATATACTGGAGGACATCTTTGATAAACTTGTGAAATAAATTCTTTCCAATAAAAATGTTCTTGAGGATGATGATTTGCGGAGGAGCGCAGCACTGGCATGGTGCACATTGCAGTCGGTTCTTTTCCCAGCACCCCTCCCTCCAGGGGTCTCGGTAGCGAGGATCTCTAATGAGACTTGCGTTATTAATCCTTGCAATGGGGTACATGAATTCACTCCTGAGCAAAGGCTTCAGCAGCCACCTTAGCCCATAAAACCTGGAATGTATTCCTTTCATGTGCTGTGTTGATGATCTACTCTGACAACAATATGGTAGGACTTCCCTTCCCCTGTCGCGCGGGCCCTGGCCTGAGGCCAAAGAGGGTCATCTCAGACACACTTGGACTTTTATAGGTAGTCAAGAAACATGCTGACAGGTCACAAGTGGGAGCTCCTTTATGAGTAAGATCTACACATCCACCTCATTTGGCATTAGTTTATTTATAGGCGGCCTATAAATCAAGTTTATTTTGTTTTCTAGTTTTCAAATGGCAACCACGTCTTTGGGGTCATGTAGGAAAAACCGACATGCTTTAGGAAAACGGCCATTAAAACAATAAGATCGTGGCTGTTTTACCAGGATTTTCTCTCAACGGGCTTGTAATCATCTCTGAAATAAAGCTGTAAAGCGCAATGACTGGCTGTGAAGAAATTAATACAAAGGAGATTTCACGTATTTTAATGACAGACTATAAAGGATCGAGAGTCTGGGCTTGTGCAGGTGCCATGAAAACAGAATTTCATACTAAATCAGTTTTACCCTTAACAGTAATCAGTAAATTGCTGACTATAGAAATGCTATGGCAAGGCTTTAGCAATGAGGTGTTGACAGCTCAGCTATAAAATGCTGGACAATGTTTCAAATACAAATGCAGCTTCCTCTGAACCAGAACTCTCTAACTATTGCATTAACCTCCAGCAGCAGTGCATCAGGGCAGCAGGAAACACAGAGACCAAGGACATAGACTTAAAAGTGTTTCATTCTGGATAAATGATCCTCAAACCGCATCCAACTGGCTTCAGTTCAGCTCTGTGGAAAAAACACATAACTGAACATTCACGACTGATTTCTGTTCACATGAAATTAACGACTTACAGTAAACACGTTTCTCAAAACCCCCAAATATTCACTGCCATCTTTTTTTTTTTAAACAGGTTTCCCAGAGGTATTTTATTTGTTGCAGAGAGAATAAAAAGGAAGGTGAAAATCAGGAGTTACTTATGCTGATAAGTGAGATTCTCTGTTGGGAAACAGGTCAGAATAAATAATAAAAACGCTTTCAGCATCATTCATCAGTTGAGAAATGTTTGATCTCAGTTGTCAATTTTTTTTCTTGCTGTTTCTGTCTCAGTCCGGGAAAGGCTCTCAGTCTTGATTGACAGATTGTGCGCTGTATGCATGTAGCTCTGGTCCCCTGATGGACCAGTAGCCAGCTTTACTGTCCCATTTATGACACGAGCCAATCTGCCTCCAGCCGAGATTCTCCCTCAGCTTTTCACAGATTTGTATCCCCATTTTCCCCAAATTCATCTCACCCCATACTCCCCCTCCAGCTTTCTTTAAGACTCACACATGCACAAACTGCCGGCACACGAGCAGAAACACACGCACACACTCACACACACAAACAGAGAGACAGATGCAAACACCGAGCTGATGTAAAGTGAGAAACAAGTGGAAAATCCGAGAGTTAGCGGCCTGCATACCAATCTGCGTTGTTTTACTTCAATATGAGGAGTCGTGTAGCCGTTGCCCAGTGTTTTGATCGGTCACTAGAGAGCGCTGTCCCCGTGACACTGCTCAGATCCCCCTTTATCATTAGGCCTGGATACAGTACGGCGTTTGTTGTGCGACACGTTTCTTTCATTATTTCTGGTTTCGGGAGATTTTCGTGTCTCACACTCATATGTTTCAGTGTGTGTGTGTGTGTGTGTGTGTGTGTGTGTGTGTGTGTGTGTGTGTGTGTGAGAGAGAGAGAGAGAGAGAGAGAGACTTTCACAATTTTAAGTCACTTTATATTTGAAAAAAAGTTTCGTTTTTCACTTGTTTATTATTATTTGTCACCAAACAAGTGCGGTTCTACTGTTTTCATTTTGTTGGTTCCGTCTCCTTATGTATTTTGCAAGCATGCATGCAGATTTTCTTTCTTCTTTTTTTGCAGTGTTTTGTGTTAGTCCTCCATTTGGGCATTCCCTGCTGAAACTGGAGGTTATTGGAGTTAGGAGAGATTTATCACCATTTTAAACACTGTGCTGAACTCTAGCAACAGATGCAAGAAGTAAGAAAAAAAAAGACGTTTTTGTTTTGGGGTTGCTTTAATAAATCCTGCACTCTGTCACTATGAATGTGTATTTAAATATTCTAAATCCACAGAACCTGATTGGAGCAATTTAATTTTTTTTAAATTGCAGATCAAATTAAGCAACCGACTTATTTTTCCTTCCTGTTTTCTCATTTGCTATTTAGCAGACTGCTTTAATGCATGAAATAAAATGGGCCTCTTGTTGTTTGATGCATGCAATTATGCAACTAGTGAACTACAATTTTAAACCTGCTGTAGTTCATGAAAAAAAAACATGCACAGAAATAGTAAAGGTTTTAAATGATGCTTTTTAAAAATGTGTTTGCGTTTATTTATTTTAGATTTGTGAGGGTGTCTAAAGCTATAGCACCATAATATTATTTTTCGCATAATCTAATAAAAAGGAGGCGCTTATCTGCAGTAAATGCTCACTGATAATACTCGAAACGTTTAAAAAACGTTTTTTTCTCTCTTGTTTTTCACTTGGTTTTGACAGGTTTTTTTTAAACCAACTGAAGAGGCACCGGTTGAAGGGGCGCAGGAGTCCAATTATAGTTGATATGGTGCACATACGATTTCTTTTTTCTCATTAGGGTTGTTTTCACGGGCAGTTGATTTGTATTTACAGATAACTACAAATGACCGCAACGTGACTCTTTATATCTGAATGCGTATTTTGTCTCTGTGCTGATCGGTGATGGCTGATCAGAAGCGATTTTCCGCCAGTGACTGGAGATGCAAAACTTGTGAAATGCGACCAAACGCTGTCAGTTTCGTGTTTGTGCAGAAATTACGCTTCTCCTCTTTAGCGTTGTTAGTACAGCAAACAATATGTTTTTGTGCACTGATTTTTATGATTGTTTTTATAGTGAAACTGCACGAAATTGCGCGAAGACATTGTTCCGTATAAGTCATATCTACTGCCGCGAAGGGATAAAAGACAAATAAATAAATAAAATAAACTTTCTCTTCTTTCTCTCGTATTCTTCCTACCGCACACTTTCTAATTGAATTAGAGTTGTGCGGCTATTGGCTATGGAGAGGGCTGGTGCCCCCTCATGCTTTCTCAAGAGCTCCTCCCCTAACAGAGAGGTTCAGCTCTCTTATAAGTCGTCTTATAAGAGGCGCTGAACATCCCCTACCCAGGCAATAATCTCATCTGAAAATCTGTAGGTGCGGTGAGGGTTCAACCTCCCGTCATTCGTAAGGGAGGGAGGCTGCAGAGACAGAGACAACCAGGGCGACTGTGGCACCTCCTTGGCTGAGATTCACCCTGGACTCTTGAAATTCTTTATTTATTGCAAGATTTGAAAACAATGCAGTTAGAGAACATCCTTCCCAGCGCTAATATCAACTTACCCAAGACCTTTTACAATCTGTCCTCGTCGGACAGCGCTAACAACAGCCCCAGGCCATCGTCGCAGCTTGAATATCAAGACGTAGACCGGACGGAATCAGAGTCCAGCAACGCTCCTAAGAAGTATCTGAGCGGGGTGGGAAACGGGATGCTTGGCGAGGGAGAGGGGGACACTTTCACTAAAGCCGGGCCCGATGGGAGAAAAGGCTCCCCGGTGCTGGGTGAGGACGATTTGACGAACGGTCGCCGGTACAACATAGATGAACTTGGCTCTGACAGATACTTCATCTCGTCATCCCAGGCGAGTTCAGACATGGCAAGCCCCTGTTCACTCTTTCCTTACGCAGGACAGACCGGGTCAGTGTACACCGGGTCAAGCAGCTCCAGGTACCCGGCTTCACTACATTACGGATCCGTCCTGCCGCCGACAGGCTTCTCCTCTTCCTCCGTGTGTACCGGTCGGAGCCAGTTTAGCAGCGGAGGGTATCAGTTCAGTCAGGGTCCGGGCTGTTTGTATCCCTCCTATCCCGGGACAGGGACGGGTATTGGCTCCATGTCTCTGCCGGGGTCTGCCGCCGGAGCCAGAGCGCAGGTCTATCTGTGCAACAGACCCCTGTGGTTGAAATTCCACCGGCACCAGACCGAGATGATCATCACCAAGCAGGGCAGGTAAGAACATTTGGTTAAAAAGTACGGATTTAACAATACAGAAAATTAAACATTAAAGTCATATTTACTTGCATCTGCTCCATAATGTATTTTATTATAATTTATTTTCTTTTATTTACAAGAATGGCTGTTCATTTTTTGTAACATTTTATGCAGGCGCAAAATTTTAATTATTCTGCCACCCCCGACCCAACATGTCGGGGGTGGTGGGGTTTCAGTTTTAGTTTGGGGGGAGTTTTAATGCCCAATTACGCATCAGGACAATCATGACACTAACAAAAAATGTGTATATTTAAATCTGCAAAAAAACAACAGCAAGCACGATTAAATAATTCTGGCCAATTCAACCCGTGCAGACGTTTATCAATAAAGTTTTGCTTTGCAATTTTGTGTCTTTTGCACTGAAAGCTAACGAATTTTTCCTGTTGTTGTATTTTTTTTTTTGCCCCCAGACGGATGTTTCCATTCCTCAGTTTCAACATCACTGGACTCAACCTCACAGCGCATTACAATGTCTTCGTGGAAATTGTTTTGGCTGACCCGAATCACTGGCGCTTTCAGGGCGGAAAGTGGGTCACTTGTGGAAAAGCAGACAATAATATGCAAGGTGAGTAATGCAATTAACACAGTTTTACGAGTATTAAAATTGTACTTTGTTTTAGTGAATATTTTCTTTAAAAAATTAAAAAAGAAATGACAAAGCGTTTTAGAAACGATGCAACAGATGCTATTTAGTCGCAAGTGTTTTTTTAAGGTTTTTTTAAAAAACAAACAAACAAACAAACAAACCCTTATGTTAAAAAAATATGTAAGTTTTTACTGACAAGAAAAAAAATCGATCGTTGTTGTGAAGCGTATTTTTTAAAGGGAATTTCCAGTGTTTTAACGCAGCAACATATCAACTTCGGTGGAGTTTTATTTAAATGGCCACGTCCTTGCCATGAGCCTGTAAGGCGTGAAATTACTCGATAAATGTGGCTTTTAAATAAGTGCTATATTTAACAGTTACAACTTTTAAATACATGAAAAAATAGCACCTTCATTTTAAAATGTAAAAGTTGAGTAGAGATGTGAGAAAATATAAAGGAAGCATTCATTTTTCAAGTGTCCATTTTGGTTCAAATAAATGGGGAAGGATTCATAAAATCATCCTCATCATCAGAACTACTGTCAGTTTTTGTAGGTTATTTAATATTTTTAAATTACAGTTACAGGCACGTTTTCATTTTAGTCATATTTTATGGATTTATTTGATTTTACTGTAACACAGGCCTAATACGATCAGAAGAATTATTGCTTCTGAAAAAAGAAACAAATACTAAAAAGCTGCATGTGCTTTTTAATATTTTTTGCAGTTTGCACAGACCCGTGTTTATATTCTTTCAGTTAGTCGTGTTACTAAAAGTCTATTGATTTTTACATTTTTTAAATTTTAGGTAACAAGGTGTATGTTCATCCTGAATCCCCAAATACTGGTGCTCACTGGATGAGGCAAGAAATCTCTTTTAGCAAGTTGAAGCTGACCAACAATAAAGGAGCCAACAACAACAACACACAGGTTAGATATAGTTTTTAAATATGGCTGAATTTCTCTTTTTCTTCTTTTTTTTTTGTGAAATAGTGTTTCAAATACTCTTGCTTTATTTATTTATATATTTTTATCATCAGCTGCAAATGCTTGGATACATTTCCAGAATATTTCCAGTCTTTGACTAATATTTGTGAACAGTGCCCCTCTCCACTGAATCATAAAGACTTGCAGCTGCAGTCGTACGTATCAGCATGCATAGCGTTGCACTTATCAACCACTTCTCATTTTCAGATGATAGTCTTGCAGTCACTTCATAAATATCAGCCGCGGTTGCACATTGTGGAGGTGACAGAAGATGGAGTGGAGGACATGAGCAATGAGGCCAGAACTCAGACCTTCACCTTCCCAGAAAACCAGTTTATAGCTGTCACAGCTTATCAGAACACAGATGTAAGCACACGATTAGTCTCTTTATTTTTTCCCCTTTTTGATACAACAAATTAAAATTATTTGATTCTAAATTTTGTTTGAAAAAAACGCAATCTTTAATATTGTTTTTCAGTCTTTAATGTAATAGTTTACCCAAAGATACATATTATTAATACAAGCTTTCGTCTTTATTTCAGATTACTCAGCTAAAGATAGATCACAACCCATTTGCAAAAGGCTTCCGGGACAACTATGACTCGTACGTGTTTTGCA
Organism: Rhamphochromis longiceps; assembly: GCF_057381845.1. Classification (NCBI taxonomy): domain Eukaryota; kingdom Metazoa; phylum Chordata; class Actinopteri; order Cichliformes; family Cichlidae; genus Rhamphochromis; species Rhamphochromis longiceps. The sequence goes on from NC_140577.1 coordinate 12,577,460, forward strand.
TTCAAAGCAATGTGGTTTTTGGTTTTCTTTGTGTGGTGCCCTTATTTGTTTGTTCAAAACCAGTAGTAGCCTATTGCAATTCATTTTTGTATTTGTTTTCTTTCTTTGCTAAACAGGATGTACACAGCTCCAGAGAGTGACAGGCTGACTCCATCTCCTACAGACTCGCCGCGCTCTACCCAGATTGTGCCCGGAGCCCGCTATGCCATGCAGCCTTTCTTTCAGGACCAGTTTGTCAACAACCTGCCTCAGAACCGATTCTACCCTGGCGAACGCGCCGTTCCCCAAACCAACAGCCTTCTCTCCCCGCAGAGTGAGGATGCCAGTGCAGCTGCTTCTGCCCAGCGCTGGTTTGTTCCCCCAGTTCAGCAGCCGGGCTCCAACAAGTTGGATCTGTCATACGAGAATGACTATTCCACAAGTAGCCTGCTGTCCTACGGCATTAAGCCCCTGTCCCTGCAGACATCCCATGCTCTCAGCTACTACCCAGACTCGGCCTTCGCTTCCATGGCTGCAGGCTGGGGAACCAGAAGCTCTTACCAGCGCAAAATGACCACAGGCCTTCCTTGGTCCCCTCGTCCAAGCCCCCCAGCCTTCCCGGAGGACCAGCTGGGGGCAACTAAGGAAAAGCTGTCTGAGGAGAACGCGCCACCCACCTCAACCTGGATTGAAACGTCCCACTCACTGAAATCAGTGGACTCTGCTGATTCTGGTGTGTACTCCATGGTGTGCAAGAGGCGCAGGATGTCCCCAGGGGGCTCAAGCACAGAGAACTCCCCAACCATCAAGTGTGAGGACTTGACCACGGAGGAGTACAACAAGGACAACCCAAAAGGCATGGGTTATTATGCATTCTACACAAGCCCCTAAGACTCTATTTATTTAAACTAAATATAAATCTTTCGTTTTTATTGAGTGATCTCCATTCCTTGTTAATGTCTTTTTTCTCTTTTCTCTAAAGGTGCCAAAGCTTAGTGTTCCCCCCAAGCAAGCTGCACAAGGTTTTTTTCCCAGGCCAGCCCCTCCCACATACCTGAGCAGAAACATGCATAGTGATTGTTGTTTTTTAAAAATAAAAGCATGTACCAATTAATTCCTTTATTTTTGCAACTTTTTTTGACAGATGTGATTTTTTCCCCCTCCCGTCCCCCATGCATATTTAAGTCATTTTTGTTGTACAGTATTTGTGCACTTTAGAATGTGATGTATCTTGTACAAATTGTCTTCATGGAGGTGTTATTAAATGGATAATAAAACAGCTTTTCATGAAGCACTGTTCAAATGTCTGAGTATGTTTTATTTATACGAAGAGCGATCAGTAACAGCTCTCGGATGTTCACCAGCCGCAAATACAAATCTATGCGTGCATTTTAAGACGAAACAGCTCCCACGTTTGATAAAAACACTGCATTTAAGACATTTTAGTACAATTGAAGAGCAAGTTTCTCATTTTTTACAATCTACTGCCTTTTATGGCTGAAAATTCTGGCCTTCAAAATAAAGCATGCCTAATGATCGTTGACTTTGCAACAAAATAAAGTGTGTAAAATCCACAAGGAATCTAAACATGCTGGTTCTCTCAAACTCAGCAAAAATCAGTGAAAGACAATTCTGCCTTATCTTGTGTTGGTATAGATGGAGGTCAGAAGTTTTAACCAAGCGAATAAGGCACACAATGAACACCATTCCCAGCTGTACTTTGTATGTTTCAACTGATTAAAATTTGACTCATCTCACTAATAAACTATATTTAGTCTTGTTTATTTAAAAAAAATATGGATTTTAATTATTCTTTTTTATTTCACATGCAGACAACTGTGACCATAAATAGGAACAATCAGAGGAAACAACACTAAATATTAATGACATCGGATGGTATATAGATTAGAGGTTGTTTTAAGGCAACAATAATGTATTTTTTTGCGCTTCACCCATGGAAATGTAAAGCTGAAATTCTCAGAATCCACGGCGCGTATGCATAAAAGCGCTGAGCCATCCTTTTCATGCCACAAATAAGTGTTACAAGGTAACACAGCGGCTCACAATTCAAGTGAGCAACGTGCAATTTAAGTATAAGTTTTACATGACATGATTCACAACATAGACTCAATTAGGTGAAAAGCACACAAAGCGGGGAGGGAGTACTACCATTTCCACTGTTGTTGCCATGGCGTTTTCACACATTTTATCATTTACCTAAGAATGCAACTGCATCTGAGGCATGTGTATACTTAGAAAACACGAAGAAGAAAAAAACTAAATGGAAAACAGTCCATAAACCATCCATCTAAGGGCAGCGTTCAGCTTAACACCTCTATTTATACTGCGCATCTATGGCCTCTCCAAAAGTGGATTGGTGAAACTAAAATCCGCAAAAAGAGAAGTCATAACATTCACACCGAGACTTCTTGGCTCATGTTCTCAGTGCCTGTTTTTTCTTCGGTGAAAATACTTCATATCCATCCCCATAAGGACCCCAATTTGAATTGATTTACATACTTGAATTCTAATTAATTCTGTTGTCAGACTCCTTGACAAAGTGAGGAGTCTGACTAACTCCAATTAACACCTCCTAACAAGGTAGAGTGCTTGATTGCCCCGGCCTCTCAGGAAAGCTGTAAGAAAAAGGCTCTTCGGGGGGGAGGGGTTTGGGCCTAGAGAATAAAAATGTTTGCACTTGTGCGTGTCAGCAAATTGTATTTCAGTGCATCTGATGATGTTTTTCTTCTCCTTTTCATGTTGTCTTGACCTCTGTTCATCAGTTGTCGCGATGTGGAGAATAGCTGTCAAGATTAGAGCCGTATGACCACAGTTTCCACACTCTCTAGAAAGGATAGTTGCCGAGATGTGAGAGTAACCGATACACTGACAACAGAAGAGGAAGGCAGTACATTTGTAACTCATTGGAAACAGCAGTTACTTCAGCCATCGCATTCCCCTCTTATAGAAGCCACAGAGTAACTTCTTATGTCAGCAAAGTTTAGCGTATTCTCTTAAATTTGCAAGGCCTGACATAATGCTGCTTTCATAGTAAAAAAAAAAAAAAAGGAAAGAATTTGACTCGAACTAAAAATAATACGATGGCTCGAAACATTGCGCGCATATTTTAGGTGCCAAAAGGGAAGTCGAGACGATGCAAGACTCCTTTTGTGTTGCCGAAGATTGCTTTTCATGACACTGGCTGTGCACTTGGAGTGATGTTACAGAATAAACTTGGGAGTGATCAGACACATTTCTGATGGTGATTGATGCCTTTCTAAGACTTTTGCACTACACCACACCCATTTTAGCTATTGTCGTGACCATCACACCATCTCCAAGGTGAGTGCCTCATTTGTCAAGATATGTCGCCCTGTTCAGCAGTTACTGCCCAATCTCTGCCATCATCACTCAGAAATAAAACCTCCTGTCCATGAAGTGATATAAACAGCAGCGGAATGATACACAGACACTTTGACCGAGTCTAAATCTTAAGCCGAAGCTTTGTAACGATCCTCTCACAGTTTGTTTCACAAGTTAATAGGAGGGGATTCTTGTGAGCTCCCTGCAACTCTAAAGAACAACAAGTCGATAGATTGTGTCTTTCTCAACCATTCAAGCAAGAAGTACAGTAATCAATAGACACCTCTGCAGCATGCTTGCAGAAATTCAACTCGTGTTAACTTAGAGATATGCGCATTGGGATAAGGCCTGAACAATTGACTGCTCTGCTCTACAGCTGTTAACACTGCTAGCTACATTCTCAGTAATTGACTGTGTTTTGTTGAAGTGTCAGTAATACAGGCCTAGGAGGACCAGAGTCTTGCAGTGAATGTGTAAAACTTGTGTGTTTGTGTCTGTTTGTGTGTGTGTAGGTGAACAGTCGCATGTCTGTGCCCTTCCCTCAGGCTGTCCTTTGGTGACCATGTTGAGAGTCCATGTAAGAAAGGCCAAGGAGGCTATGGAGATATTGTACCCAAGGAGGGCTGACATCTAAACACAGATGAAGGCCTGAGGCTGTTTCCTCACCTTCAGTCACACTCTATTACTGCTCTCACTGACTAAATGCAGCCACGGGCAGACGCGTGTCTGGGTCAAGGTTTTATATCCGCCCCTTTTAAAAAGTAACAGTCATGGCTGAGACAGAAGCAATTTTGATTCCTCTTCACACTATATTTCCTCTTTTGATGTGTTGATAAATGTCACCTCTGTTAAATGATTATCAAGCCACTTAGAATTACTGCAGAATTATTCCTCGGGGACTCTTTGAGTCTCATATGGCCACTCTGTTGTTTGTGATGCTTTCACTCATGATCTAGTTAATCACTCTTATTTTACTAAAGGTTTTGGTTTAAATATCTTGAGGTTAATGTCATTTGTCTAAGGGAGTCACATCTACTTCTTGTAATTGTTTCTGAAATGATGCAACACAGTTTTCTTTCTGATTACTCCACGAGCACAAAGGCAAGGAAACAAACTGTACTAGATTATACTGTGACACCTTTATACACCAATGTCTGTCCTGTAATTTGTTTTATGTATAACAACCATATGCATTGTTAAGTGGAGTGCATTGACAGTATTTGAGTGTTCTTTTGTCTTTCCCAGGGTGTTTTATGTACACAACATGAGGCTTTATTTAGTTCATTGCTTTCTTTTGGACTGGTTCACCAACAGTGGATGTGGGGTTGGAGGGTAGGTTGACTACAGTATGAATGTAATGCTCACAGGTCTGCTTGAGTGAGACCCTGGTGTGAGATGAGTCTCAAGTTAGCAGGGCCACAATTGTTTGGAGAAGACCGTTGAGTGTTGGCAGAGAGCATGGAGGTGAAAAGAACCGGAGGCGTAGAAGGGCCTCCTGTTGGTACCCATAGACTGCATATGCAGCACACAAGCACGGCCTTGACTCATTGGTGCATGGATAATGCTGGAAAGAGTATCCCGCAGCTAAGCTGCACTTAACAGCACATTGATTTCAAACCCCTGTGTTCCCTCTGGAGGGCAGTGGAACGCACCTCGACGGGCCAGACCCCCACCCTTTTCCCTCTTCCCACCTTCTCCTTCTGATCACCAACACCATTTACCCTCTCCACAACCTACCCCTCCCACTATCTGCCCATCCCTGTGTCGATTTGGGTACACCATGCTGGTCACTGGCCTCTACTCCTCCTTCCCCCGAATGTCCCACAGGAGTTGAACAGGATTTAGGGGCACTAACGCTCCCGCAAGACATTGGTCTTGAGAGCAGTGTTTGGGGTAGGGCACATAGATGCAGCTGGGTGGAAAAGATCTGTGGTCAAAATCAATGCATTGGCACTTTGATGGAGCGCTCAGGCAGATTTGGGAATTTCACATTCTCTTCCTTTTTTCTCCTGGAACCCTCAGAAGGCCTCACCACTGGAGAAAAACAACATCCACCAACCCTTCTGGGGGAAAGGGACTCTTCATTTCTACAGCTTCTGAGACAAAACATGACACAATCAATATTCATTTGGTGGGTTTTACTTAACATTTTACACTCTCCAATGTGTCACCTTTTGGAGCTCAGCGCAATTGAAAACTATCTTTGTGACCTCTGTAAGGATTCAACAAGTTAGATATTTTTTAAAGATTTATTTATGATTTTTTTTTGCAAATATGGCATCAAGTCTCCAGTTTTTTTAAGCGCTACAAGTTTTTAGCAATGTTTTCTCCCTTTCTTCTTTCCCGAAGCTGCGAAAGGAGAAAACTTTCTTTCCCATCATCACCACACCTTGCAATCTGCATCTTTTTCTGCGAGTCCCAGCACAGGTGGATGCCACTGTGGTGATTCTTCCACTTGTCTAACTTCTGACTCATCTCCCAGCTGCATTATACTGATGCATGTTTAAGGAGCAGTACACAGCACACTTCTTTGTGCGCTAATGGGCTCTCAGCATCTTTAAGACTCAGGCTACAATTAAGAGGTGATAGTTTGATCTCCCACCTCGCAGTTCTATTTCTGAGCTGCCGCGTGATTATGCCGGAGGTTGATGGGTGGGTGAGGATTGGGCTCTATTTAAAGGAAAACGCCCCTGAACACTTCTGAACGAGCAGACTTCTTTGGCTGTTTGCACCTGTCTGGTTTATCTTCGAAGTGCATTTTGTGCCACACCTACACTGTAAAACCTGACAAGTTAAGTTAACTCAAATGATTTGGGGAAACCGATTGCACCAATTGATTCAAGTTTTATAACTTAAACAGTTTGGGGTTATTTAAGTACTTTATTAGAGTCCCAAGAACCCAAAGCAAATATGATAATGTAACTCAAATGCATTATGTTTATTTACTCATTGTATTTAGTATGTTTCAACTTAAACCATTAAATTTCTTGTACTAAGATGCTGTATTTATTCAAACTTATTTAAAGTGTTACATGCTCATATTCAAATTAAGTTAAATTAACTTAAATAGTTGTATTTAAACAACTTAATCCAATTGGGGAAACCGATTGCACCAAATGGTTCAAGTACTATTAACGCAAAACCAAGCTATTATTCTTTCCATTCAGTTTTTATTAACTTTAACTGCAGAGAAAATACAGAATGAATACAACCATACTTTCAGTCATAACCTATGACTGCTAAAGCCATTATCAAATAACAAATAATTAGGCATTTTAAAACTTGCACTTTTAGGGAATTTTGAATGTTTTTTGTAGCATTTTGAAAATCGATTAAATGTACAAAACACAAATTTAGTCATGTAGACCTGATACATAGGTGTACATCATAAAAAAAACAATAGTCTAGAGGCAATTAGAGCCATAACAATCACAATTTTAAGTAACATTTAGTATAATAATGAAATCACATGCACTACAGCAATGCAACTATAGAAAACAGCTGAACTAAGGATGTCACTAACAAAAAGTATTCTCAAAGGTATTTGTGGCTTCGCAACAGTTTTGCCCAGACCTCGAGTGAACTGGCACTCATCACACAATTAAAAAATAAAGCATGAAAGTATACTGTACATATTGACTAATTATCAGTTATCTCGCAAAAGATTTCCATGTAACTAAAATATGTTTTTAGAAATAAGCTTAAGATTACACACTATGTGAAGATTTTTTTCAATCACAAACAAAACGTCAAATATGGATTTTCTCCTTATTCTTAGCTTTCTCCACATTGCCTTTTAGAAAGCTAATTACCCAGAACAAATAAAACTATTGAAGCCATTCACAGATAACTGAAAAAGCACGAATATAGTGACCAGTGAAAAACAAACATCATCTGCACAAGCTCATTTTTTAGTGTCTGCAATTTTGGTTTTAGTTGCTTTCTCTCATCGTCTAGCTTCAGCAACACTACTTGAATGAACTCAAAAAAGCCAGTATACTTCATAGGATAGCTCAGATGCAGAGCATAGATTAGCCCAAACAAAGACACCAGGGCATCAGTCCATGAGTGATGAGTCATAACAAACTGATCTTCAAGTTCTATGAACACTTGGCGTGGTGAGAAAGGAACTCCTCCAGGCACCTCCTCTTCATCGACATCAGCAACCAGAGCAATTCTATGGCTTCATAGAACTCAATTTCACCCTAAGATATAATACAGAGTGCACAATTATTCATCTGTAATATCTCTGTTAAAAGCATAAATACAAATGTTCAGGCACCTTTCTTCAGTTTTTCAAATTCTATATATCATAACATGTTTTAAGTTGACAGTGAAGGTTCATTTTTCATTCATCCAGGTAGTCAAATCAAGGATGAAAGAAGTTTATAAGTCATTCAACTTCACGTCTTCAACTTTCAACCCAAGTCCAGATGACTTATAAACTCCTTTCAACCTTTTTTAAATTCAAATGTGCAAATTATTGTAATACCAAAGTACCTTGCATGTTTTGAAAATCTCTGAGGTACATTGGTAGGCCGGCCAGAACTGCTGTTCTAGTTGCATAGATGTCGTTTGTGTCCTTATATATATATATATATATATATATATATATATATATATATATATATATATATATATATATATATATATATATATATATATTAGGGCTGCCACGATTAGTCGACTAGTCACGATTACGTCGACTATCAAAATCGTCGACGACTGATTTAATAGTCGACGCGTCATTTGAAGCTTTGTAAGATCCCAAAAGCAGGAATAAGTAGCAGGATTTAAGAGTGTAATAACGGACTGAAACAGAAGATGGCAGTACTGCATGTACAAGGATGCCAGCTGCCGAAGAAGAAGAAACTGTGTCCCAGAATTCATAGCGCGGCCCAGCGCAGTTGTCAACAATGGCGGCAGCTAGTTAGTTTTAATATTACTCTTATTATTCTTTCTGGGTCACAAAATAAACGTTTAACATATTTTCAGGCGAGAATGTAGCTGTGTAAACCTCAAATATCTGCTCAGTTTATCAGGACACCACATATTTTCAAAAGCACTCCGACGTTTTCGGAGGCGTCTGTTACCCACTAGCTCGATAGCTAGCCGGGGGCCATGAGAGCACCGGACTCCCGGCAGATCGTTTTCAAACCCACCGCCCTACTCAGGTTAAACATATACAAGTCACTTAGATAACTTAAAAATGTTATTGTTTGGCTTTTTTCAGTATTTTATTTGTTCCTGAGTAAATCGGCTGAGTTTATTAAACTCCACCGAAACAATCTGCACATTTAATTAGAATTCAATTAACTATCATCTTGTCTTTATTTTTAGTTAGCACAGACCTTAAACACTTAAAGCTGTAAGCTAATGATAGTTATATAAGAGCAGATGCTGCTGGTGCAATAAGCTGTACTTTTACGTTCAGTGGATGATGATCTGATTAGTCGACTAATCGCAAAAATAATCGGTGACTAGTCGACTATCAAAATAATCGTTTGTGGCAGCCCTAATATATATATATATATATATATATATATATATAAAAATAAATAAACAAACACATAACAATGGCAACTGCCAAGCAAGCAGAATAATAATTAGTATCTTTTAAATACCTGTTTTCCATATGCCGACAAAAGCTGCTCCATCCTTTCACCGACCCGTCCAGTTTTCCTCTTTTTGTAAAGTCCAGTCAGCTGAGAAGCATAATCATCCAGCACAGCATAAAACACATGTGGCAGATTCTGATTGGTGATCCGATGAAATTCAAAGTAGAGCTGAAGAGAATTCCAAAAATATTATAAGCAAAACACAGCATACTATATGAGCAGCAAATGTTATATACATAGTTGTACTTACCTGTGTCTCATGAAAGAGTGCTGGCCATGGTCCCTCGCCTGGCAAAATTTGAGGTTATTGGATGAGGGCGATTAACTTTGTCAGAATGTTGGTATGGAAAGTGCAGAATTGCTCTGTTTAAGTCTTCTAAGTTAAAATATCTCTTAGAAATCAAACCTTTAAACAATGTGCCAACTCCACTGAAATGACACCTTCAAACAGGTCGTGTAGGAAGTCAGGTGGGAAGCCTGTGACAGGATGAAAGAAAGAGAGATGGTCAGAAGGAACACAGGTGTTTTTAACACCATAGTTTTCCTTAATGTCATCATTCTGAAGCTCTTGCACAATAATTATCATGAGCATCTTTTGTTCTCATTACATAATTCCCTGTAACAGCATTTTCTGTTTGCATTTCTGTTTGGGTGGCATGACAAAACCTACAGAAATATGTAGACCTGAAACTCTCATTGAAACCAGCAAGTCCATGGGCAGAAGGTTGTCTGCCACAACAGAGTAGACAGTGCCTTTAAGACATTCACCAAGAGTCTCAATGTAGGCACCTACTTCTTCAAGAGTTTTCAGATCATTTAAGAGTGGTGACAGCATTTCCTTACACCCAAACTGGCGTACATCATTGGAATTGCACAGCAGAGCAAGCTGGGTGCAGTGTAGAGCAGAACAAGATTTAACTGGAAAGTTTTCCAGTGTCCAATAAACTGCAAAGACTTTATGTATTTTCTTTGAGGTACCAAGTGGGTTTGTGATCAAAATCATCCACATAAAGTATCATTGACAATTTCTGTCCCTCTTGTGACAGTAGAACATTTTCCTGGTAGTAGGATCCATCACAAAATGACATGAAATGTCCAGGAATCTGTGTGGGTGCTTGTTTAATTTCTTCAAGCACATCATTTTTTTTCAACAACAATTGCAAAGATGTGAGAATAGGCACATACATATAAGTGTGCTTTGACGATTCAATTAAATACTCCACAGGTTTGACATATGGAAAATTTTCTTCATAATATGATTTCCTCCTCTTTGCTGTAGATAGTGGTCCTTCAGATGTGACACATTTATGTAAAACATTACTATCAGAAACTGCCTGACAAATCTCATCCACCAGTTTGTCCGTATATGTACAGTTGTGCTTTTTCAGTATATCTACAACTGATTTTCTAACCAAAGGTTGTGATAACAAAAACAACTGATCAATATGCTCAATAATCTCCTGTGTTGCTCTCTGGGACACATGGAGAAGGGTCTGCATTTTCAAGAAAAATCCAGCCAGATTGTATTGCAACTGCTCTTCTAAACCCTCAATTCCACTGATTTCACTGGTGGATGCCACTTGATTGTCATCTGATGACTCTATTGAATCAAGCTGCATGTCATCTTTTTGTTCTACATTTATAACACTTTGCACAATGTCTTCATCGTAACTTGTTGAATTTTGGTGGTCTCTGCATTTGTGGGCATTGAAGGTTGAGTAGACATTGGTTTTAAAATTGCAGTTCTTGAAAGGACATGGAACAGTTTCTTTTCGTTTTAAATGCCCCCTCAGATGGATAAACATTTGGCTTTCAATAAATGGCTTTTTAAAATTACACATAGAGCAACAAAATCCATAATTATTCAAATCTGGATAAGAACCGTCTTTTCTTTGCGTGGGAGTGTGCATTGTTGACATGTGTATCTTTAATGAATTAAATGTACACATGCATGTGTTGTAGAGACAGGGTAAGGGTGAAATTGTGGAGTACTGACCATGGTTGAGCCGATAATGCTTCAACAACATGACTTTTATGGCAGTAGAAAAACTAGACAAACTACACAACTTGCAATTCCACATTTTGATACCAAATCGTTTTAAAATCACCTTTACTGGTTGTCTTTAGTGCAGTGCTGGATGATCTCTCGGCATGCTACTGCTCCTTCAATCGTCAGACTGTAATAACACAAAAGCCATGAGGACAGAAAGCTAGCAGAAGAGTTTTTACTTTTACTTCACTTAAAAACAGTCAATCTGAATAACACAAGCTTGGAAAACAGTAAGATTTATTCTTGCACTACAGTTCATTTTCAATTCAGGTTGGTCAACTACTCTATACGTTATAAAATAATAAAGCAATTTTACACAAGTGAAGTACACAATAGGCTAACCCTTGGAAAGTACAGAGTCAGAAACGTTTAGGTTTGGTGCAGTGCAGCTTTGAAAAGGTAAATTATTTCGCGACTAAAATGCCACTAACCATCATATTCAAAATTTGTGAAGGCGAACTTGTCCGTTAAACTCTTAAAATTAACACTAAATAAATTTTCTACTATTTTCACTGTGCAAAAGTAGGCTACATTTGAACTTGATAAAGGTCAGAGTCAGAAAAGCGTAAACACTGATTTTACCAAAGGTTTTGTGGCATGCAGTTTGCAAAAATCAGACTACTTACCAACTATTGATTGAAACAAGCCACCAACCGTTAATTTTTTAAATTGTGAAGGCAGACTCCATACAGCGCTAGGCGGGAATTGTGTGCTGGCAAGCTAAGTTACGAGCTACTACAACAAAGTAGTCTGATACATTACAACGAAGTACAACTAAAACAAAGCAGTCTGATAAATGTACGTTTTGTATGCTAGAAGTAAGCATTAACAAAAAAACATAAAAATAACTTTATCTTGTACTTTCCACTCTCTTGACGAGGATCCTGTCTCATGGCCGACAAGTCCAGGCAAAACACTGGGGGCGGGGCTGTGGATGATGACTAATACAAATGAATTAGCACAACTTAAACAGTTTAAAGCAACAGTACTTAAAACGTTACAAAAACATAATGTGTACTTATTACAATAAAGTTATTATATCATATGTATACTTTTGGGTCTACCTAACACACTTCATGAAAGTTACTTTAACTATTTTTCAGAACTGAGTAAGAACAACTTACTTCTTTTAGTAAGATGCACTGTTGGGTTTTACAGTGTATGAAAGAGAACCAGGAGATTATGTAATAATGCACATGACTGAGGGTGTTCACTGGAATAACAATAAAAGTTTTGGTGGTTTAGTGGGGCTGAAGATGGGCTTCTAGGGCTGGATCATTTAGATAAACTGCAATAGTGAAAATTATTATGATAATTTGGGCACATCAGCTTTACATAGTAAATTTAAACTGTGGCTTTCTTTGTGGTTCACCATACACTATTTTCAGTCATTTGTCATGATCTAGAAATAAGTGAATATGTACCTTAAATCATAAAACAAGGGAGAGGAATAGCAGACAGAAGAGAAAGCAGTGTATCTATAGAGTGAATGAAATATCTTCATTTCTGGCTGTGTTGACTTGTATTAACAGAAAGAGTTGTTTAATACGACATTGCCATCTGCTGGTGAAGATGAATAATTACAGAAAAGTGAAACTCTTGAGGAAAAGATGTGGGGATAAAAGCCTGAAGGATGCCAAATAACACAAGGCCAGGGCTGAAAATCAGCAGCAACAAGTCTTACGGTGTTATGAATCTAAGTTAGAAATTTTTGGTTGAAACTATCATTAGCAGTGTTGGTCAAGTTACTTGAAAAAAGTAATCAGTAACTAATTACTGATTACTTCCCCCAAAAAGTAATCCCGTTACTTTACTGATTACTTATTTTCAAAAGTAATTAATTACTTAGTTACTTTTTAAAAACACGATTTACAACCTGAATAGGTGATAAAGCGATAGATCTTTCAGCCCAATGCTACTTTTTCTGCATAATCCATCATACAAAATGTAATCAAATGGAAAAGTCCCTTTTTTTAAAACTTGTTTTATTAGTTTTAATCTTTTAACTTTATGCATCAAGCAAAAATTTAATTATATGCAACACTCTCTGACTGGAAGAAATTTGTTTTAAACCTATTTAAACCTATTTTCTGCACATTCCAGCACATAAAAAAAATATATATATATATATTTGAGCGGGTTTACACTCAATCTTTCAAATAGATGCAAGTAAAACACAGCAGAAAATAAATAAAGTCAAAGACTCAGCGGTCCTTTTGCTCTATTTTCACCTGTAAAGCAGGAGTAGAGTAGGCGGAGGTTTTCCCTGGTGCAGGTGTGCCGCAGCGGTCAGTGGAAGAATCTGCAAGTTTCTCTGTGAGTTTCCCATTACATCGTAGCGCACTCGGTGCTTGCTCAGAGGTTTAGGGGTTTTTTTTCGTTGTAAAAAGAAGTTTTCTTCCCACGCACAACGGACGTTAATGTTTTTGTCACTTTTTATGGAATCAAACTTAAAGTAAGGTCAGTACTTCCACACTTTAAACGTTGCATGCTCATACTCTCTCCCACACTCCATATAGTATCCATTGTTGCACACAGCTGTTTTCACAAACGTTGCACTTGCTTACGTCACTGTCATGAGACATTCTCGCAAAAAAAAAAAAAATCACAGTTTTAGTAAGGCAGTAACGCAGCGTTCCTACGGGAAAGTAACGGTAATCTAATGACCGTTTTTGCAATAGTAATCCCTTACTTTACTCGTTACTTGAAAAAAGTAATCGGATTACAGTAACGCGTTACAAGTAACGCGTTACTGCCCATCTCTGCTTATAGGTGGTATAACTTCTACTTATAGGGCCGTTCAGTTTTTATCTCAACAGGAACATTGGTGTTGTTGGTCACTCAGCTCATGACCAACTGAGGTTTAGGTGATAAAACGTGAATGTTTCCACATTAGTTTAGGATGAAACTCTTGAGGAAAAGATGTGGGGAGAAAAGCCTGAAGGATGCCAAATAACACAAGGCCAGGGCTGAAAATCAGCAGCAACAAGTCTTATGGCGTGATGAATCTAAGTTAGAAATTTTTGGTTGAAACTATCATTAGTACAGAGGTACGACATTAAGTGTTTATAGCCATCTGTAAAACATGATGCAGCTGCATTTCAGCCACTGTTATCTTCAAAATTAAGGGAATTATGGAGACAAAAAGTAGCATTACAGCTTGAGCCAGCATGCAGGACCACCCAGAATATGTCTGAGAAGCAACAATCTATTTTTTCAGTATGACAATGATCCCAAACACACCACCAGTGCAGTAAAACTATACATGGATTAAAAACAAGAGAATGGAACACAGTGAGCGTCCCTAGAGCCTGAACCTCAAAATTATTGAAGCAGTGTGGGATCATCTTGACAGAGAACAGAACAAAAGGCAGCCAACATCCAAAGAAGAGCTTTTAAGCATCCTTCAAGAAGCCTGCAAAGCTTTTCCTGAAGACTTAAAGAAATGACAAGAAAACATGAGTAAGAGTTCAGGCTGTGGTAAAGAATGAAGATGGTCATATCAGATATTGACTTTCAAGCTTGATAGAACTACAGAAACTCTGTTTTTGCTTTATATACTACTGTATTTCCATGTATATTTGCACGTTTCAATAAGTAACTGCACATATTTACCAGTTTCTTAGCAAAATAATGAGACATGAGGTGAGGCTCAAGACTTCTGCACAACAGTTCCCTTTTGTTCCTCTGTTTCCTTTTGTGTCGTTTGTCTGTTTTGCTACAGAAGTGAACATGAGAGTGCAATGAGCTGACAGTTGTGTTTGATAGCAGGCTACTGTTGTGCCTTTTGTTTAGGGGAAAATTCTGCTTTGAGGCTTGTGTGTCACTTGTTCATATCAATAATTAATCAACCCTTGCACACAAATAGCTCTGACACTCACACATTCTATATATATCACACATTTCTGTGTTTAACTTTTTTGGCAGGGATGATTTTCAGGAATCATTCTCGTCCAAGCTGTGCTGCTGAAGCTGAGGTGGCATGATCTTAAGATTAGTCTGGAGGGCAAAAAAAAAAGTCAGCATTTCAGACCTCCTCTTTCCTCCTTCATGCTGACATTCACACCTAGAGCCAAATTAAAATCACTAGTTTACTTTACATGCATGTCTTTGGACTATAGGAGGACATCGGTGTGACTGGAGACAATCCATGCAGGCACAGGGAGGAAAATACAAGCTCTGCAAAGAAAGGACTCTGCTAACTGGCAGACACAGCTCAGCTGAACCTGCAAGGATGTGAACTACACCTGTGCATGAATCATTATAAAACATAAAGAAGGTTTAAATTAATACAGTGATCTAAGCGTATCTGTCTCTACCTGTACTGAACTTGCTAAAGATAAAAATTATTTAAAAAAAGACAGTCTCTCTGTAGATGTTTGGATGATTCAGCCAACCGGTTCTTACTAAATCACTGGTGCAGATATAACTACAGTTTCAAGAAACAGCAATGGGTTTTAAGTAATCGCATTACTTACATTTCAACCCCCTGACACTTTATCGCCACACTTCTATTCATCTGAAACCTGTAACTCCTTGATGCTGTTCTTCAATAGGAAAATTAATAACATTCACCAGCAACTCAGTTCGAATGCTGTTTCTACCCCCTCTTCAGAACCTCTTCTCCAATTTGAGCCCCTTTCCACCTTTCATGTTCCTGATATAGCTGATATTTCCATGTCCATATGTAAATCGAAGCCCGCTACATGTCATCTTGAACCTATGCCTACAGGACTGTTGAAATCTTGCCTGTCTTCCTTACTCCCACTCATCACCGGTATTGTTCCTTCTTTATTCAAGATTGCTTCAGTCACTCCTATACTGAAAAAACCTGCCTTAGATCCTAACAACCTTCATCTGTTTAACAATCAACCCTTTATTTCTAAAATACTTGAAAAGTCGCAGCTCAACTTCATTTACACCTGGTTCATAATAATATATACGAGAGATTTCAATCTTCCACTGATGTCACTGACAGCACAGAAACCACTTTATTTAAAGTCACTGATGATCTTCTACTCAGAACTGGCTCTTCTCAACATTCTCGTCCTTTTGGATCGGAGTTCAGCCTTTGACATTGTCTCTCACTCCATCAAATCATTTAAGGTTAAGAGCCTTGGTGTCATCCCTGAAGATTACTTCCTTTTCTTTCCATCCAGTTTGCGTCCAGTCTTGTTCATAGCCTCGTTACCTCCTGCATTGACTACTGTAATTCTCTTTTACATGGTCTTCCCCAAAAATCCCTCCATAAGCTTCAATTGGTTCAAAACTCAGTTGCTTGCATTATTACCAGAACCCCCTCCCACCTGTCATGGGTTGTACGGGCAGACCGTGTGGAGGGAGGAGGAGAACCAAAATGCAGACACTTGGAACAAAACTATAATTTAACAAAGGGTGAGCCGTTTATTTTTGGCTGGGAAAAGACAGAAACCAAAAGGTAGATGAACACTATTGGAAAACTAAATTCTAAACACAAGGGACAAATAACAAAACCTTGAACATGATTTAAAAAAACTCAACACGAGGACAGAACTCTACAGACAACCTGACACAAAACAAAGGAAGACAGAGAACTTAAATACACAGAACGTTAATGAGGGAAGTGGAAACACATGGGGAACACAGCTGACACAGATGAACATGGCGCCACAGAGAAAGCAAAACACACTGAACACAGAAACACAAGACTGTCAAAATAAAATAGGAAACATAAAGAGAGGAAGACTATGACAACACAAGATTGACGATATGACATGGAAAACGGAGACATGAAACACATAACAGACTGGGGACACGGAATGATAGACAAGGAGAGGAACATGGAAACAGATAAGGGGAACAAGGGACAGACATAACTAAAAATCATACATGGGGGACAAGAGACTTACACAGGAATCAAAAGGATACATAAACAAGGGAGCATGGATGAAACTTTAAACAAAACCCAATTAAGACATTGTAATAATAACACTAGAACTTACCATTACTCTAATACATCACAAGAAATCAGACAGACAAAATAAACTCAAAATACTGGGTCACAGACCCAGTGTCTTGACACCACCAACACATCACCTCTGTCCTTCAGGAACTTCACTGGCTCCATGTGAAATTCCCTGGCTAGCCCGGAGAAGGCTGCATCCCTCGCTCAAAACACACAGTCAAATTTTATATGTAAGAGGATGGTACAGATTTAAACTTTTTCTTAGTCTTTACTACATGATTGTTACAGATTAATGGTTTTAGAAGCCTGAGCTTACGTTATTTAATCAGAAAAATATCGGCTTGTTCTTATCCCTTTATATTCTTTTACTTTTAGAATGACCAGAAACATACAGGTGATGATGAAACTGTTTGACTTTGTGTTTTCCCAAGCATGTTTAGTTTTATAAATCAGCGTGCACTTCAAACACTATTTCTTTGAATGTTTTTTTCTATTAGATAAGATAGTAGTAAGATAAGCCTGATTCATAATTAGGAAATTCACATTATTAAAGCGGCAAAGTGTATAGCATAACCTATAAAAATAACAATATATATAAAAAGGAAAAAACACTTTAAATTTGGAAGAAATATAATTTAAATATAATCATGTATATAATACAACAATACAACTGAATTTACTTTACATATTTTTTGTTTGTCCAACTTAGACCCAGTACAAAAGAAAATGTCAAATGTGAAATGGATCCATCTCACCTTTTAACCAATCAAATATGGGCTGCTTGACTTATACTGTGTCAGTTTCTCTCTCCTGTCTTTCAGTGCCCTTATTAAGTCTAATTCTGAGTATAATCATCCTCTACTCTCCAGCAGGGTTGACGAGGTAAAACATAAGAAAAGGTCCGTTTGGGACTTCACGCGTCAGAGGAGTAGACCCCACCCTTGTTGTTTCCTTTTGGATTTTAATTGGTCGAGAATGCCGGGCGTTGAAAGTCAATTGGAAACACGTCGCTGTCGATCACTTCAGAGGCGTTTCTTACCCAGTTCGTAGGAAAACTGCAAAGGCTCCCACTTACCGCAACTATCAGCTGGCAGAAAACACTAACCAGGTGAAAATGGACTGTCCTTCGGAACAAATGAGGCCCCTGTTGAGAGCAGTGAGTACCCGCACAGCACGACCCAGACGTCCGTTGTAACTGTGCGGCTCTTTTGTACGTATTTGCCCCTCGTTTGCCAGGTAGCGCTACAAGTATCAGGGATGCGTGGGAGTCAGTGAGGCACCATCCGGCGAATGCTATTGTTAGCCGGCTTTCTATTTGTGTCACATGCCGAAGCTGCAGGTTCTCTTAGAAAGTTATTTACCATCCCGGTTGTTATTCGCATAGCTGGAATTGGTTTGCTTTGACTTAATTGGCCTGCTCGGTTAACTTATTACCGTTATTAAGAACAAATGATATAAAAAAATTGACTAAATCAGTTACTTTGTTGCCAAAGTGGCTTACTTTATGAAACAGAATATTTATATGGTTACAAGCATAAGGCTACTTTATCATGCTTGTAATTGATGACGGGTGACTGTACAGGCAGTTGTGCATTTTTCTTCTCACGTTCAACAAGTTAACCTGCCCGTTAAAATGAAGCTATGTGCCCCAGCTCCGCAAGCGAGGACATCTGCCGCTAGCACGTCTACAGAAATAAAACCTCGTTTGCATATCAAATGCCCCCAGAATAGAAAGCCGCTTTCTGCTGTGATGTTTCCGTGTCAGGAAATGCTGCTAAAGCTTACTGTAAAGGTGCAGCTCGACAGGAAAAAATAAACACGTAAGTGAAAGGAAAAAAATGCACAGCGTCAAAAGAGTCAGGACCACCTCTCGACTATTTGATGTTTAAACGCAGTTGTGGGCGAGAACAAGCTAAAGTCGCACATCTGTTGGTGTTAAAGATAGGAGGATGATAAGCGCATCAAACACACAGTGCTGCTTTCAAGACCCCCTCCCAAAAAGAGCTAAGTTTAAAATGCAGGCAGGGTGACTGACGTCATGGCTGGTGTAGGGTCCCACTTCTGTCTTTATGTGGCATGCATGTTTGTGCGCGTGAGAAAGTGTGCGTGCAAGTGAGGAAGCTCAACCACACTAGCCGTACAGTGAGAATGACTTTTCAGCTATATGCGCACTTCTTTCCTAGACACGGAGGTCAGAATGTGCTCTGACACTAGGCCCCTTTGTGTGCTTACATATTTACATGACCAATCTCAAGAACATACCATTGGTGAGCTTTGAGTCGGGCAGTGTGTTCGGTTCAGCTATCATCTGTATGATTAAATGCATGAATCTGTTTCAACAAGCTGCTCATGGTATTATCAGGCTTGCTGTTTGACCCCTGCTATTGTTGGGAGGCTTATTGAAATGTGCTTAAGCAGTGATAATCTCATTTAACTGCGACTGAAGACTTAGCAATTGTTTAGTTTGGCCCTGGCTCTTGTTAATTTAAAACGACTTGCTGTTAGAGTCCCGCAAAGTATGCACACATTCTATGTTCTGGCACAGAGCGGTCATTATTCTCTTGAGTTTGTCATATACAGTAGACTTGGGAATAACAAGACACCCCACGATATGATGCTATCACAATGCTTCACTCAGGATACGATATTATTGCTAATTTTAAACATTTTGCAATATGAGGGTTATTGAAGTAATATATACTGCAATCAACTTTTTTTTTTTTTTAAACTGCAAATTATGTCTTCAAAGTTAGACTTTGTCAGTATGTTTTATCCAATTGGATGAGTTCGTCTCACTTCAGTTATTTATTTACTTTTACTGAAAAGAGAGATTGTCCTGCATGCAAACACTGTCACTAAAACCAGCCATAAATGTTGCCTTAGGACAGCCAGTCTGCTACCAGTCTGACATCGGTGTGATTGAATACGGTCAAGTTGGCAATTACATGCATTCTACTTCTGATAAAACAGCAAAAAGTGTGTAATACCATCAAACTTCAGTCAGCACAAGTTGAAATTGTTTCTTTGTAAGGAGTTTGCTGTCCTATTATTACTTGTGTGACTTAGCCATTAGCTTCCTATGAATGAGGAGGTAGCTTTGTCGTGCTAAGTCTGTCCAGTGTTGGATGGTTTTTTTTGGTTGAACCAATTGAACTTACGTTTGCTAGGCTAACGTCTAAGGATCTTGGAAAGAAAAGCGTCTGGACTTCTCCAAGTTTCCTTAAAGACATTTCACCTCTCATCTGAGAAGCTTCTTCAGTTCTAAGAGCAATCAGGGGAGAGTTCCAGATTTTAAGGCCTATGGGAGTGTCCCATTGATCCTCTACCTAATCACATGAGCCAAGGTGTGAAAACAGGTGCGGGTCACAATCAGTCAAGGTTTCGGGTGAACCCATTGTGAAACCTAGCCTCACCCTATCATGTGATTTACTAAGGTCAAAAGGCCCAGGATGTGAGTGGGCGTTAAGGCGTCTGGGAAGGGATCACAAAACTGGATTTTAGATGGCAGACAGTTGGTGTCGTAATATATTCTGCTGATAAGCTAGTTTCTTCTCAGGCAGTGTTTGTGGTATTTATAGGGAGGCCTTTGCATGGGTTTTACTTCATGTTTAATTGACCAGCCTCAGTGCTAGAGAATGTTTTTATTTTTATGGCAGAATAATTTTATGATTGGCTATATTTTGCATGTTTGATCTTTATCATGAGTATATAGCCTTGAGTCTATTTCACCTGTCATTGGGTGAAAGATGTGGTACACCCTGGACAGTAGAGCAGGGCGATGTGACCAAAAATATTTATCACGATATACATTTGAAAATTTGCGATAACGATATAACTGACGATATAATTGACACTAGACAAAATACTTTACAACTCCACAACTTTGATGGTGTTTTTTGCACTAATAATGTATTTTCACTTAAACAAGCAGCTGTTTTTTCCATTAAAGTTATATAAAAATTTAACAGTGCAAATGCAAATTCCTCGCTGACAGTTTAACCAAAAGGCATTTCCAATGGAAATTGGCCGACATATCCTCAGCATAACCATGTATAATATCCACAAAACTTAAAAAGAGGTTATACACACACAATACAGTAATATTATGTTGAAGCACAGTACGTATCACTCCGTGAGGCTCCTGCCTACGGTAGCCGTAATGCTCCGACAATCCATCAAGCGGTGCGGGTTCGTAGCTTAGTAAAGTCGTACTAAAACATTTGACAGATTTTCGAGTGCCGTGTACGACATAAAATCGTTTCGAGGTCAGTAAACACAACCAGAATTCATACATAAGGCACACGGGATTATAAAGGGCACTGTCGATTTTCAGAAAAATCAAAGGATTGATTTTAACTCATTCACTGCCATTGACGTCTATAGCCGTCAATGGCAGTGAATGAGTCAATGGGTTTAACTCATTCACTGCCAATGGCTGGCAGTGAATGAGTTAAGTGTGCCGTATTAATTCATTAACATGGTAATAATGACGGCCCACTAGCATGCTCTACCAAAAATAGTGCTTTGTTGTGTATCTGACAGACGAAAGCTAAACCAGTTCCAAACCACTGAACTTGCAGCATTTTTACAAACCAATTCGGTTCATCTGTTTCATTCAATGATCCGCTTTCGCCCTTCTCATTCTTCGTCGCCACCATGCCTTTTTCCGCCATGTGCGTATGAAAACAAAGGCACGGCGCATGCGCGTTTTACCCATATTCTATCGCAATATTTAATTTTCTTATCGTTGCCCAACATTATACCGGTATTACCATGAACGGTATGATATGGCCCAGCCCTAAAGGACAGGTTGCCAGTTAGTCTATCACAGGGAGGATATCTCAGGATAGATAATCATTCACACTCACATTCACACCTAGGGCTGCCACGATTAGTCGTCTAGACACGATTACGTCGACTATTAAAATCGTTGACGACTAATTTAATAGTCGACGCATCGTTTGAAGCTTTGTAAGATCCCAAAAGCTGCAGGAATAAGTAGTAGGATTTAAGAGTGTAATAATGGACTGAAACAGGAGATGGCAGCACTGCATGTACAAGGATGCCAGCTGCCGTTAAATCCCGAAGAAGAAGAAGCTGTGTCCCAGAATTCATAGCGCGGTGCAGCGTACTTGTCAACAATGGCGACAGCTAGTTAGTTTTAATATTACTCTTATTATTCTTTCTGGGTCACAAAATAAAGTTTAACCTATTTTCAGGCGAGAATGTAGCTGTGTAAACCTCAAATATCTGCTCAGTTTATCAAGACACCACATATTTTCAAAAGCGCTCCGACGTTTTTGGAGACGTCTGTTACTCACCAGCTTGATAGCTAGCCGGGGGCAAGGCTCACTAGAGCCCGAGAACACCAGGCTCCCGGCTAATTGTTTTCAAACCCACCGCTGTCTTTCACTACTCAGGTTAAACATGTAATATAAGTCACTTAGATAACTTAAAAATGTTATTGTTTGGCTTTTTTTAGTATTTCATTTGTTCCTGAGTAAATCGGTTTGGCTGAGAAATAAAGTTATAGTTTTTACACAGCCGAATAAACGTCAAGCAGACAACTGATTTTCAGAAGTGTGAGATGTTCGAGAATATACTCTGGTGTCCTGTTATATTTTAGATAGCAAGGAGCAGAGTTTATTAAACTCCACCGAAACAATCTGCAAATGTCATTAAAATTTAATAAACTATTAACTTAATAATAATGGATTGGATTTATATAGCGCTTTTCAAGGCACTCAAAGTGCTTTACAATGCCACTATTCATTCACTCTCACATTCACACACTGGTGGAGGCAAGCTACGGTTGTAGCCACAGCTGCCCTGGGGCAGACTGACAGAAGCGAGGCTGCCATATCGCGCCAACGGCCCCTCTGGCCATCACCAGTAGGGTAAAGAGTCTTGCCTAAGGACACAACGACCAGGACAGAGAGCCCGGGGATCAAACCGGCGACCTTCCGGTTACAGATACGCTTCCCAACCCCCTGAGCCATGGTCGCCCCAAACTTGTCTTTATTTTTAATTAGCACATACCTTAAACACTTCAAGCTGTAAGCTAATGATAGTTATATAAGGGCAGATGCGTGCTGGTGCAATAAGCTGTACGTTTTACGTCCAATGGATGCGTGATCTGATTAGTCGACTAATCACCGATTATTTTTGAGATAATAGTTTGTGGCAGCCCTATTCACACCTATGGCCTATTTAGGGCTGCCAAATTAAAATAACTCATGCATGGTTTTGGACTGTGAGAAGAAGCCAGAATACCTGTAGAGAGCATGCAAACTCTACACAGGAACACAAACTCTACACAGCTGGTGGATTTAAACAGAGGATCTCTTGCTGTAAGTCCTTTGTATCATAGCAGAGCTATAAATACTATACCAATAGTTTAAATGTATGGCAGCACGGTGGCACGGTGGTTAGCACTGTTGCCGCACAGCAAGAAGGTCCTGAGTTCAATTCCAACATCAGGCTGGGGTCTTTCTGTGTGGAGTTTGCATGTTCTCCCCGTGTTTGCGTGGGTTCCCTCCGGGTACTCCGGCTTCCTCCCACCGTCCAAAGACATGCACTTAGTGGGGATAGGTTAATTGGTTAACCCAAATTGTCACTAGGTGTGAATGTGCGAATGAAAGTGAGTGCGAATGGTTGTCTGTCCCTGTATGTTGGCCCTGCGACAGACTGGCGACCTGTCCAGGGTGTACCCCGCCTCTCGCCCTATGACAGCTGGGATAGGCTCCAGCGCCCCCCGCGACCCTGAAAAAGGATAAGCGAAAGCGAATGGATGGATGGATGGATAGTTTAAATGTCTTGAAGTGTATAAACATATTTATTGAGGAAAAAAAACAACAACACAAAAACATCAACCACAAATTGTCTACAAACTAAACTTAGACCATTGGGGTTTCCCTTTTTTGTATCTCGTCCATTTTGAATATTGTGCCTAATAAATCCAAATGTGCTATTATTACCACCCCGATTTCTGTTTTTGTTTATTGACTGCACTGATCAACTTCAAAACTACTGATAGATGAAGTTATTAATAATGATCACCTGTTAGATCTATTGTAATGCAGTGTTCTGCTTGGAAACCTTGGGTCGTGGCATTCATGTAGATTTTACTTGTACAGTCCACCTAAATAATGTTTCAGACCAAGCACCCTGTGATGACAGGGGTGTTTGCCATCCTGTTATAGTTAGAAGGATTTGAGAAAGAAAGGAAGGATAGAATGAAGAATGAAAGAAAAAAAGAATTGCCTACTTGGGTCAGGATCACAAAGACTTGTTCCACTGGTCTTGAGTGGTAGACTGGTCTAAAATTGGCTCTTAGATCAGCTTGATCCAGCTAAGCTTCCTGATCCAGCACTACCCTGGGTTGAGTAAATGCTGTGTCTCAGAGGTTCTTTCTTTCTTAGAAGCAGAAATCATAGAAAAGCTTAAAGAAATTAGGTGATTCCATAACAAACCGACAGGAAAATGAATAATTTTAATGGATAGTAAACCTGAAGATTTCCAAGAAAAACAGTCCCAAATATTCCTTTGATTTAGTCAGTGTGGGGATTTGATTTTTTTTTATTTACTTTTCTCTTTTAGTAAGCAGTATGCTTAGACTTTGTAGTCTTGATTAGCATAGGAATTAATTGATGCCTTTTGCATTTATCTGTAGTAGAAAATCAAATTCTTTCACATTTTGTGTTTTTAAACTGACACAAAAAAACAGCATTTTAAGCACTGAAAACTGTATGTTACTGGGTAAATGAGGCTTGTAGTAAAAAGTGATTTTAGTCCCCAGTTCCAGGAGAAATGCAGTATATAGGCACCACTCCATTTACTGTTGGCTGGCAATCTAATCTAGGGTGAACAGGAACACAAAAATGAAAGTTGGGCAGGCTGTCTTGAATGTCTCCTCGACATTTTTCTTGAACTTTCTAGCAAGGAAAGTAACTGTTTTATATGATAATTTTATGCATTTGAATAGAATTGAAAAAAACAAAACAAAAACATGTTCTCACACTTGAAAAGAGTAAGAAGCTATTTTTTCTTAATTCAGTGAGATAAGTGATTAATAGAGTGACCAGTCAGCTCCTAACAGTTGTAAAGCTGACATGGGCGTAGAAAGCAATGCCATGACAGGCAGAAATGTTCAACATTTAACATGTGACACAGAAATGACAAATACAGCTGGAGAATTTATTAGGTACACCTTTAATTCTTCGTGGCACAGATTCAATCAGATGCTGAAAACACAGATTCCTCAGAGAATTTCCATGATTTGAATCTCCTGTTACACCTCTTCTGTGCTCTCTTGGATTGAGATCTCATGACTGTGGAGGCCATTTGAGTACAGTGAACTCATTATGTTCAAGAAATAAGTTTAAGATCGTTTGATTTGTGACATGGTGAGTTATCCTCCTGGAAGCAGCAATCGGACGATGGGTACACTGTGGCAAAAAAGGAATGGACATAGTTAACTAAAATGCTCAGGTAGGCTGTTGTGTTTACTACTAACTGACCACCTTTTAAGGGGCTCAAAATGTGCCAAGAAAATATAACCAGGCCATTACACTAACAGCAGCAGCCTGATCTGTTGACCTGCCATCTAGATGTCAGTAAGTTTTTCACATCTTCTATTGTTAAGCTTTTGTAAGCCCATCTGAACTGTGAAGCCTCAGTTTCCTGTTCTTAGTTGTTGTGTGGTCTTCTGCTGCCTTCTTCCCATCTGCCTCAAGTTTTAACAGAAATGCTATTCTGCACACCTTGGTTGTAATGAGTGGAGTGGT